>NC_071256.1:36415729-36450729 GCF_023375685.1 Ictalurus furcatus
GCTATCGAAACGTTTCGGATCGCTGCGTGCTTAGCATCACGGAGAACACGAGGAACTGTAGAGAGACACACCGGGCCCGAGGTATAAAATATAAAACAGATGGAGCTTTCCAGCACAATAATAAGTGCAGCTGTACATACGGTCTACGCTGCAGTCTCCGGTTTAAGCTCCGTGTAAAACATGTCGTCTGAACCGAAGTGAAGTCCACGCTGTGAAACAGCAATATACAAGTGACTGAGATGTTCTAGATGAAGATCTAAGATCCTCTAAGACGTGTCCACTATCTTGAGAAACATTATAGGAATAATAATAATAATAATAATAATAATAATAATAATAATAATCGTGGGGGTGTAAACTTTTGAACAGGATGATCGGTGCAAATTGTGAGCATTTAGTCTTCTGGTAGACATGTCTGAAGGGCTGTACTAAATGAATAATAATAATAATAAAAATAAGATCTTTAAAGAAAAGAATCATTTACACCGATCATCCCGTTCAAAAGTTTACACCCCCTCGCCATGGCTCTTAATGTTGTTTATCGTGTTGCCTTCTTGAGCATCAGTGAACGTTTGCACCTTTCGTAATAGTCGTGTATGAGACGAGTCCCTCGGTCGTCCCCGGTGTGGAAAGACAGATCACATGACTGTTGGAAAGCGCGCAAATACGCAGGAGATGCTGGAAAAGTAAAGAATGTGCCGGACCTGGAAGATTTTTTCTGATCAGTGGGTAGTTTAAGTGCTCAGGATAAACAAGGGACTCGTGAAGAACTCTCACAGAACATAAACACAGCCGTGGATCATCCAGGTAACGACACAAGGGTGTGTAAACTTTTGAACAGGCTAATTTTTAATTTTTTTTATAAATTCAGCTATTGTCTTGTGGACTATATGTAAACATCTGTTATGTGAAATAGCGTATTCAGGACAGAACTAAATAAACAACAACATGGGATTTTTATGATCTCGATAATTCTGTGTGTGTGTGTGTGGGGGGGGGGGGGCACAAACTTTTCCATACAACCATATATGCATCCTGACCCACTTTTCATCTTTTTGTTTTTAAAAATGAGTAAAAATGAAAAAGGAAAAGAAAAACCAGGCACTGAAACGTGGCCGTAGAAGAGAGCCGGAGTTTATTAGACACACCACCACAGCAAGTATGTACAAAATAATTTCAGCTCTCCGAGTTCCTCGTACAGCAGGGAAGGGAGGGTCGGGTAAAGTTTCACATTTCTCACAAAGTTATTCGTCGTCGGCATCCACACCGATAAATTAGCGTCTTCTTTTCGTCAGTATAGGCAATCTATATTTTATACATTGATAGATTATTTCTATAGAGGTCTATATATCGTAGATACAGACGTGTCGGTTATATCACACTACTCTAGAGATGGTAGGGTCACGCTACGGACTCTGCGCCGTGATTGGTCGGCTGAATCCTTCTGTGACACACACACTCGGCGACTGTCGATCAAATCTGGTTACCACGTCACCACAGATTACAGTAAGACTGGACATGCCTTCGCCACGAACATATCTGAAGTATAAAAAGTCACTTTTTCCTACTATATATTTATTTTTAAAATGACATCTGTGCCTTTCTATAGTCTCTCTCTCTCTGTCTGTCGGGTTTTTTTTTTTTTTTTTTTTGGATAAAACGTAGACAACTTCATTTCTTTCGTTCTTTTCTTTTTTTTTTTTTTTAAACAATGGCACCGTGCGACTGCTTTTATAATATACATGCATTGCTATTTAGTTTTAATAAATACCTTAGAACTCCATCTTTTTTTTTTTTTCCTTGTTTTTTTATTTATTTTTTTTTTAAATAAAATGTTTTTTTCTTTTGTTGTTTCCTGGACATAACAATTTTATGTAGAACTCTAAGTAAGAACGATGCTTTATATTTACATAATATCGATTCTTTTTAGTCTAGGTTTGCTCGATGCCGAGATTTCCGAAACATCCGACGTGTCGATTAAAAGCTTCCTGAAAGGGATGAAGTTAGAATAAAGTTCAAATAATCTACACATCGTTATGCTTTTCATGTGCTTTCGGTCACTATTGCGAGTGTGCTCTTGGTTAGCTTAGAGAACATAATCGTACATTAGCCAGACGCCAACGTCAGCCAGTTCTTTCTTTCTTTCTTCCGTTCGCCACTAAATAATACGCGCATGCAATTCATCGCGGTTTTTTTTTTCTTCCCGATTATACGTCGTTACCGGAAGAAAAAAAAAACGCGTCGGTTTTACCTTTCGCTCGAAACTCCAGGGTTACAGTCCAGGGTTCCGCTAAGTGCAGAGAGAGAGAGCGCGCTCGACCCGATCTCACGGTTTCGACGCTCGCGCTAACTCCGTTACCGTCCGGAGGGTTGGTCTCGGATTCACCCCGACGTTTCCACACACGGAAACTAATAGAAAATCCGTATTTAACAAAACAAACAAACAAACAAACAAAAAAAACGGCTAATTGCACGTCGATCTACAATGCTAGCGACTCTATATTACATAGAATTCATACTGTACATTTAGGTCAATATTTTCAACTCAATATATAAAATGTTTTTGTCTTGTGAATAAATAATAAAGCTAGTGTGATGTGAAACTCGTAATTATATGTATGTATATATGTATATATATATATAGTTAAAAAAAGAAAAAAAAGCAAAGGAACAAAGCTGTACAAAGCATTTTCAGTTAATATAAAAGAAAAGAGATGATAAAAGTTTGCATCGTTCGTTTTGTTTAGGGACGATCGTATTACCAACCTACACAAAATAATAAACAAAACAAAACAACAACAACAACAAACATGATACATATTACATTCGTTATGAACTAAAACTAAAGCTAATCACAGGTATTATAATGCAAGTTGTGTTGTCCCCTCCCTCCCTCAACCCCCCCCCCCCCCCCCCCCCCCCGACATGGGTTTATTCATTGTCTATTCATTGATATTCAACTTTGGGACTCTGTTACCTCCTCTTCAGCTCTCCATGGTTTATATTTAACGCTAACACCACCTCATTTAGCTCTACACTTTAATCCGTGGATATAGAAAGTGGGTATGGAGGAGACAGATGGAACGGTCAGAGCTACACTTGTACAGTAGAAGTAGGCAAGCTGCAAGTATGAGGTTTTGTGGCTCGGACTGTGATCACTACTACGTAAATGAACCCGAATTGGCTCGAGGCCAACGTTCTCTTCCAGGCGGCGGCGGTGCCATTTCCATCATTCTTCTTCTGTGGACATTCTGGTTAAGGATTTGACGTCGGTGAGAACGTCAGAGGTGCTTCGTACAAACCTGATAAACGAAAAGCGTACACATTCAACGCAAAAAAAAACCCCCAAAATGAACCTAGTTTCTCTCTAGATGTTCTGATTTCCATATGGAAAAGGTTGATATCTTTGGCGTTTTTTTTTTTTTTTCTCTTCAAAACATGTCAAAAAATGAACAGCAGCGATGAAGCACAAATCATCCAGTGCCTTGCGTTTAAAGATGCCATAAAAGCCAAATGCCAGTCAAGCAATTCGTTCAACTCATCCTGTCAGCCTCTCTAAAGGACACGAATCAAGAGTTCTCTCTCTCTCTCTCTCTCTCTCTCTTTTTTCTTTCTCGCGCTCTCTCTCTCTCAAGAACAAAGCTGCACACAGTAAGACAAATCTGCTGCAGCGAGCAGAGCTTTTTATTTCTCTTTCGGCATTTGCCGACTGCCAGGCTGAGCTGAAGCCAGAAGAGCCAGATTTGTTTCCTGTAATTAAGTTGATTTCCCTTGTGGAACAGAAATCCTTCCAAAGCTGACACTTTGCACTGAATTCTTCATTTAAAAAAAAAAAAACGCAAGCACGTGTGCTAATCTCTCCTCCGGCAGCCTGCTGCTCTCACGGGCCCTGCTCTCAGGCCATTGTTTTTCATCTTCACGCCGAGACAAATCCATTTCCAGCACTTGTTCTGTCAAACAAGTAGAAAGAAAATCCGTATTCTCTTAATACTCTCCTTTTAAAAAAAAGAAATAAAATAAATAAAAATATTATTAATTTCTCTGAAAGCAAGACCGTGTCTATGACACGTGTGCTGTTAGCTTATGCGTTACTCAGTCATGAGATTACGAGCAGCTAAAAGTTGTCCTAATGGACTGAACGGACCAACCTCCTACCAAAATGGCCTGCCCGCCCAAACCCCGCCCCATCACCCCCCCCCCAACCCATTCAACATGCAAGTTCTCCAAACACTACACCAATCCTCCCTTGGATGATGGAGTACCAGATTGATGCGATTCAAAGCAGCTAAAAGTCGTCCTAACGGACCGACTGGGTCCAATTCTTTTCTTGCGTAAGACCCGTTTCGACCCAGCTCAGACGAAATTGCCGGAACACGAGCTTCACTTCCGGTGTCTTATATTTCTGGCCCGTTTGAACGATCTATAGTTGTTCCCTATAGTTCTCCAAACACTACACCGATCCTCCCATCTGCTTTTCTGCATGGTTTTATAGAACAGAGCTGTGCGTTGTGGCAGTGCCCAAGGGTCAAACAAAGTGTGCCAATCTAGTGCTGATTGTCAGACTCGATCATTGTACTTAATGATTTGAAAAAATAAAATAAAATGTAATGGTTGAGAAGATCCTTCCTTTCAGGCTCTTTAGACTTGTGCTTTTCTGGAGCGTCTAGACCTCCATCATGCATTAATGTGCCTTAAATAACCTTTGGACCCTCAGACAAGCTCTCCTTAGGCAATTTAGCCAACTGCTACTTTCTCAACCTCTGTAAATAGCGAGCGTCCTCCTACATCCCGCAATCCGTCTGTCGCACTTGTAACTTGGGGCGGCTGTGGCTCAGGTGGTAGGGCGGGTTGTCCACTCATCGTAGGGTCGGCGGTTCGATTCCCTGCCCACGTGACTCCACGTACCGAAGTGTCCTTGGGTGAGACACTGAACCCCGAATCACTCCCGATGGCAAGTTAGCGTCTTGTGTGGCAGCTCTGCTACCATTGGTGTGTGTGAATGAGACACAGTGTAAAGCGCTTTGGATAAAAGTGCTATATATATAAGTGTGCCAGTTACCAATTTATAACTTTGTGCCAAGTTTGAAGCAATATAACAGATTAACCATATACTCTGTGTGGACATAACAAGGACTATAGATTTTGAATCATACACTGTTTTGTCCTTCGTATTGGTATTCCCATCAGTTTAAAAAGACGATAGCACCAGTTTCAGTTATTTGTGTTCACCAAGCTACCCATTAACGCAAAATTGGACCAGCGGTCCTTACGGTGTAATGAAGTACTTTCATAAATGTTCCCCTACAATTATCTTCCTTCGACTAAAGTTAAAAAGACACACCCCTAAAAGTATCTCATCGGGTATCGTCGTTGCTCCGAGGGCAGTATATGATCCGTTCTGTTTGTACCCAGAGAAACCATCCCGGAAGTAAAAATGTTGATTATACAGGTTTGTTTAGTTGTTTTTCCCTCACATTATCCTGTTTTAAATATTAAGAGGATATAAATCTGAACACACATTGACTACTACTGTACTCACTTTAGGATTATTGCAACTCTACCTTCAATCACGCATGTTCACAGTCTAGCTAATTACACTTGATAAAAATCTACCAGACACCATTAGGTCTGTGAAAGGTGATATTTGGCAGATGAATGACTGTGTTTGGGGTAGAGAGTCCTTTCTCCGGCCTCGTTAGGGTGGTATTTTGCTGGCTCATCGACGTGACTGAGCGCCAGGCTGGAACGTGGAGGGCATCCAAACCCATCTGTGGGCTTTCTGAGGGAAACTGGCAGTACTGTCAGGTTTCTGGAGGATCCAGATGGGAGAAGAATAAACCCATAACGAATGAGAGATGGTAGGCTGTGTGTGTGTGGGCTGTAGCCTTTATCATTCCTCCAGGCTCCTCGAGGGTTCAGCCAAGATGGAGGAGGAGATTCTACATGATGAAGAAGTTTTCAAACTCTATAAATACAAGCCGTCTTTGTTGTTCTCTCACCTTGACGTGCATATCTTTTGCATGGAGGTTCGTTCTCATCCCAGTACCTCACTCAGTGTTGGCAGCTGGAACAAACTGGGGCACGACATCATTTCCTTTCTTCTTGTTTGTTGTACTGTTGCCAATCAAGAGGTTTGGGTCATGGGATGAGCCGGCGGACACAGGAGAAGGGGTTGAGGCCGAGGAAGAGGAGCTTGAAGAGGGTGAAGAGTGGTTGGTGGAGAGCGAAGGGGGAGGTTTTGAAGAATTGGTGCTCTGTTCTCGGAGGAGCCGGCGATGCCTGAGGGTGGTGGCAAGCAGCAGGGCCTCGGTTGAGAGCGTGGCCAGGAGGGCTTTGGTCTGGCCAGAAGAGGAAAACGGATCCTCCTGGTGGTTATTACAGAACCCAGAGGGCAGACGGCCAGAGAAGCTAGCAGCCCGGGTGCTGGGGGGCAGAAACAACTCCGTCTAGGGGCAGCAAGGTGGGAAAGTGGTGAGCAGAGAAGACAGAAAGAGAGAAGAAAGTAAGGAGGATGTATACTATTCTTTATGAAGTGAATACGTTCGATTGTGGAAGTCTTTCTTGGTCATCCATTTTAAGCGAATCGACCCCACATGCTCATGGAGGGTCTGGGTAGGGTTTCGGTCGGGGTTCCTATTTTTCTCACGTATGTACACATCTAGGAATGGGAGACTGAGAGATGTGTACAAGGCCGAGGAGACTCCAAGGAGGATGATGACGAGGAGGAAGAGGAGAGGGAGGTGGGGTGAGTGTCAAGTAGTGTTTCTTCTCACTGGGGTCATGAGGTCACGGGTCAGGGATGTCAGTTTGGCGATGTGATAGCATCGTCCCACGGAGACGATGAGAGGTGGGCAGGTTGAGGAGGATGAAAAAGGAAGGGGGAAGATCAGAGGGATGGAGAGATGAAAACAGAAGACACTCATTAGTATTGAGCATGCATGACGACAGGCACGTACAACAACAGTGAACGGTGACTGTACAGTATAACCCCTACGTTCACGCAAGTAACAAAGAAGCAATTCATGTTTTATGTATGTGAGCAACAGCGAACAGTGATTTCAGCCACACTGGCAAAAGGTAAATCATTTGAACGGATGAATTTCTATCTCAATTCTATCTTTGCAAATGTGGTATGACACGGTGCAGCATCGAATCCAAACAAGTGGCTCCTCAGACCAATCCTTTGGCGCGTTCCTTCAGGTCCCCACTCGTGACTTTGGCTCCTACCTGCAATTAGTTCCCCGTTTATTATGCGACAGTGAAATAAAGAAAAAACTTCTAACTATGCTTTCATCTCAACCTCTCATACATGACTTCTCATTACACATCTATAGAGACATTATGAGGAAAAAAAATAAAGCTCGGAAGGACGTAGCAGGGGTCGTCGGTGCCTCGAGCGAGTGTACGTAGCGACTACAGCTGACTAGCTGACTTTGCTAATCTGCTAAGAAGCTCCGACAAAGCTTAGCATGTAAGGTGTGTGTGTATAAATCGTATAAGGGGTGTAGGCTATACATTTTGATGACTAAATTTTCTCATCAGGAAAAAGCAGTGCATGACCTCTCTCGAGTGACGATCTACACGTGATATAAGCAACTTGTCACGTGTTAGCGTGAACACAGAGTCCCGATCAAGTCCTCTTCAGAATGTTACCTTTTGAAGACTAGTAATGCAAAAGGTAAAACGGTGCTGTTTATGGTGCTGGGGTCCATCCATTTTCTATACCGCTTATCCTACTTGGTCGAGGGGATCCTTATTCCAATACCCCTCAAATATCATAGATGGATTTTATTTATTTATTTATTTATTTATTTATTTATTTATTTATATACATAACCCTCGAGTCGGTTGGTTTCTGTTGTGTCACTCGAAGTATGTTGAGCTTCACAGGACCACGTTATGAACTGTGCGAGTGCGATCATGAGTGTCGGTGTGGCGATAATACAGCAGTAGTGGGAATAGTGTGTGCGCTTTCTTTGATTTCATTATTGTTAGATTTCCCCGAGCCCCTTGCTACCCAATTTACAGCAAAAAAAATAAAATAAAAATGTAATCATTCCTCATGGGTCCTCAAAGAGTGTGAGAGTCCCTGATTAGATTCGACCGAATGTTTCCATCTGTTTCCCATACGGACGCCAGGATTTCTGTCCCCGGGACACTTCGTGAGGGTCCGGTCCGCGCTAAGAGGCTATCGGTATCTCAAGACGTTAGGGCTAAGACGTAAGGATATACCCACCTTTACACGCTCGGATACACTCTATATACACTCTGATCACCACGAGGTGATCAGGTACAGGAATACACAGGACGTTCGGATCTCCATATTAGTGAAAGAATTTCAAATGCGGTACTTTGCATTCAAGAAGAAATAGCTTCTCCGTTGTCAGCACCGCGCGGTGCAGATGGTAAATTAGTGTACAAGTTTTAGATCTGAAGGTGAAGCAGATGGCGCCTTGAGTGTGAGAGAGACAGAGAGAGAGAGGGAGAGAGGGAGAGAGAGAGATAGAAAACAAATCCACAGAGAGATAAAGAGTGACACGAATGACAGATGGAGAAGAAACCGCAAAGAACGTCTCTAATATCTGACAGAAATTCAGAAGTGTAGACAAGGTCGCTTTTGCACTCAGTAACCGTGAGTGAACATTTTTATTGAATTCTAAGCGTGGCGGTCTGGGAAAACCTGCCGCATGTCGCCATGGCTGAATCCTAAAAAACATTCATGAGAAAAAACGAGACAATTATATGATGATATTGTTTACAAAAATGATATCATTTTCTGCTAATAATACGTTTCATCTCTAAAGCCAAGTCTAAAGCCTTGCGAGCTGTGACATTTCCCCACGATCGGATCACGTTTTTTAAAAAATTTTTATTTAAAAACTACTTACACACTGTATAGAGATATCCTTATGGAGGAAACCCTTGGAAGATTCTATGTAGAACCCTACATGTAGACCCCGGAATTATCCAATGAACTCTTATACAACAGTTCGGCCGACTAATTTGATTGGTCGAAGATTTAGTATAACCGTGCTGGGACATTTCACTTGTGTGTACCGCTCTGCTCGTAAAATTCCACTTCCTAGTTCGAAGCTCCTGGTTCCCGGTGTTAGTGACGTCATCAGCGGACATGGCAAACTCCTTTTTTTTTCCTTTCCATGGATATGGCTTTTGACTTCAAATATGAACGCTCTCCGAATGAAGAAGGGAAGGCGATTCGACCGGACGCAAGTTTGTGAACGTACAAATCGACGTGCGCTAGCTAGTGAACTAGCGAGTGTGGCTTCTTCAGGAGCGAGTTCCGCTAGCGCAGCAAGAATCGACAAAACGTTTGGCCGTACTGTGCCCGAAATGTCGCTTACTCAGTGTTCATTTCCTGTTTATAGAACCCTTTTATAAAAGCGATACCGCAATACGGCTTGGAATCGTGTGGTCCTGATAAATACTCTTGCTTGTGCGATAATGAGAATGAGTCTTTATTGGTCACGTATACATTACAGCACGGTGAAATTCTTTTCTTCGCATACCCCAGCATGGTAGGAGGTTGGGGTCAGAGTGCAGGGTCAGCCATGATACAGCGCCCCCTGGAGCAGAGAGAGTTAATGGCCTTGCTCAACGGCCCAACAGTACCTGGGCTTGAACGCCCAACCTTTCAAACAGTAACCCAGAGCCTTAACTGCTAAGGCTCACTTACACTTACACATCGAGATCGTTTCCAGTATACTGACATATGTTAATGAAAGCTAATGCCTAAAGACTGTTAGGTTAAATGGAATAATGTATAATCAGGGGGGGAAAAAAATAGAACAAATATTCTGTCACGACACGAGTCCGAAACGCAATCTCTTGTTAAGGGTGCACAAACTTTTGTTCCGACGCGCTCCTGCTCCTGCGCTAGCACGCAGGATTACGCTATATCTCAGACATTCGATTCAGACGTTACGTCAGGCCACGTTCAAGCGCGGAAACAAAGGTTGTCACAATTATGACTCCCATAATGCACTGCAATACAGCCAACTGAGTAGACTCGCTTCGTTCCGTCGCGCGTAGGACGTCGGATGTTTTCCAGGTGGTATGCCGACATGTGATGGAAACGCCTTCCGGGTTGTACACCGACTCGTGGAATCTGACACAAGTGCAATTATTACAGCGCCACGCGCGACGTGTTTGACATTTCCTTCGTTTATCTGTCCACCTACAGTGTCAGCCGGCCAAACACTGATGCAACAACGCTGGCACTCTTTGCAATTGTTACGTAACTTCAAGCCGTCACGGGTAAACAAACAAACAAACAAATAAATAAATAAATAAAAAGCCGTCTATGACACTTGAGTCATTGGAATAAGGATCCCCACGACCCTGAGAACCGGGTTGTGAAGTCACACAATGGAAGAATCTAGCAACGGCTCAGGGTGTAGGTCACTAAGCAACAGAGAACGTCTCACATCGGCGGGTTCATAAAGTAATAACGCATCGCTCAGCTCGGGGCGGGGGGCAGGAGTGGGCGAGGGAATACAGAGAATCTGCATACAGAGAAGCGATTCGGAGAGGATTTTCATAACGCAAGTAACGGGAAATTACGGTCGTGATAAAGAATATCATCATAATGACGGCAGCAGCATAATGGAGGAAATATGACTCGTATTAAACTGCTTAGAGTCATTAGAGGGCAGAAAATCATACTTTTGCCACTGGGGAATGACGAAGACTGGGAAAGCTGCAGGATAATTATTCTCTCGTCTATCTCCGTTCACCGTCAGAAGCACTTCGAAAAGGAATACGTCGTGTTCCCGACTGACTCGAAATTTTCAGTCTGGTATTTGAAGATCGGTGCCACCATTAGCCTGGTTTATTGCTAATACTTATAGCCTTCGGTTTAGTGCGGTAGAAACTGCACGTCGAAATCGCCACGCGCTCACCTCGAACGTCTCAGACAGACTCGATGTGGTTTCTGACACTGCAGGACTCACTGTGGCGTGTAAAAATAGACAAAAGGGCGTCACCTTGACGCTGAATCATTTTCCTGCATCGAGCTCAGGTAGAAGGCGTGGCCTGAATGGCCTTTTCCTCATATTTGTTTTAGGCTATGTTCATTACGCCAGACAATTTGCCCACGCGTGGCTCATGAATCTGCAAATTTTCGGGGCAATCGGATATTAAATATAAAACAATCGCAGCACTCAGGATGCACTTTACAATCCCAGAGAGAGAGAGAGAGAGAGAGAGAGAGAGAGAGAGAGAGAGAGAGAGCGAGCAAGAGAGAGAGAGCGAGAAGGATAAAAGACAATGGTGAGAAGATAGAGAGTGATGGGGAGAAGGGAAAAATTGGTCTAGATGAAAAGATAACCTTGAGATGAAAGAGCAGGTGGGTGCAACACTTCAACACTTCATGGAGTGTACATGCTAGAGAGAGAGAGAGAGAGGGAGACAGAGAGAGAGAGAGCAAGAGAGGGAGAGCGAGAGAAAGAGAGAGAGAAAGAGCGAGAGAGAGAGAGAGTGAGTGCATGAGAGAAAGAGAGAGAGAGCGAGTGAGAGAGAGAGAAAAAGAGAGAGAGAGAAAAAGAGAGAGAGAACGAGAGAGAAAGAGGGAGAGAGAGAGAGCGAGAGCGATTGAGAGAGAGAGAGGGAGAAAGAGAGAGAGCGAGAGAGAGAGAGAGCGCGAGCGATTGAGAGAGAGAGAGGGAGAAAGAGAGAGAGAGCGAGAGAGAAAGAGTGAGAGCGATTGAGAGAGACAGAGAGAGAGAAAGAGAGAGAGCGAGAGAGCGTGAGAGTAAGAGAGAGAGCGAGAGAGATTGAGAGAGAGAGCTAGAGAGAGAGAGAGAGAGAGCGAGAGCGATTGAGAGAGAGAGTGAGAGAGACCGTGAGAGTAAGAGAGAGAGGGAGAGAGCGATTGAGAGAGAGGGAGAGAGCGAGAGAGAGAGAAAGAGAGTGAGAATGTGGGCATCCATACAGCATGTGTGAGGGTGGTGAAGGTGCTGGAGGTCGTGCTCTCCATTTCAAAGAGAATAATTAAAGGTTTATTTAATGAGACGAGCCGAAGTTCTGATCAGAGCCAGCGTGTCCGGAGAGAGACCTCTCTCTCTCTCTCTCTCTCTCTCTCTCTCTCTCTCTCTCTCTCTCTCTTACAGGCACTCTCAAATATATACCACTGGTAAAATGTTAATATCAGTATAAGCCATAAAGTTGGCAGGGTGCCACAGGGGCACACTGGGTACTGGCCCTGCCTTACAGCTCTAGGGCTCCAGGTTCAACCCTGTTCTCCGTGTGTCCACGAGGGTTTCCTCCACGTTCTCTGGTTTCCTCCCACCTCAAAAAAACATGTCAGTAGGTGTAGGTGTAGTCTACGCTATACCGCCTCTGAATGAGTGTGTAAACACTCTGGCGTCAGGTTCTAGGCGTATTCCTGCCTCTCTCCTAGCGTTCCCTGGATAAGCCTCGGATCCAACACCACTCTGACCAGCATAAAGGACTTACTGAAGATCAATCAGCCAAGGAATAAGATTAGTTTTAATGAGAACCAGTAGTCCCTATACATAACGCTCAATCATTAATCACGTGCTAGGCATCTACGATCTCGGCTACTTCAGACAGAACGTCAAATACGTATGAGATTTGATCCAAATAATCATTTGAGTCAGCAATGCCTAATTTGCATCTTAATTCAAAATCTCAGTGTTGCTTTGTTGCTTGCAATCGTCGCTGAAATTTTATATATATACACACACACACACACACATATATATATATATAATCCAAAGACGAAATGCTATCAAGAGCGGAGTGCGTATCAAGTCTAGAGACCCGACTACAGATCTAACCCGTCTGAGGAACGCGTCCTGACGCCAAATCCATCATGATTTGTTTCACTGTCTCGCTCTGAACTCCGCCCACTTTTCTCCCTTCACCTGTCGTCTCCTGCGTGACGCAGAAGACGTTTATTTATTTATTTATTTATTTTTTAAAGGGTCTTCTTTTGTCTGTCGGTTCTTGAGGGAGCGTCTACTCTGGAAGTGCACTTCGCTGACATCGCCACTCTGTTCTTACAGAGACATGTTTTTTTCTTTTTTTTTTTTAATCATTGTCAGAGAGCTCTCGTTCAGCCTCGCTTCCCACACAAATCACACACACACACACATCCCTGATCTCTCTCGGGTCACCGGTATAAATCTTGAGCTCTGGACAGAATTTCAATTTCGAGTGTAAGGTGGTGTAAGTTTATATCCAGTTATATACATGGAGAAAAACACTGCGATCATTATGATGGAACTTTAACTCAAACGACTCGTTAAATGATTCGTTCTAAAGGATTCGTTCGAAACGCCTCCTTTCAGAGAGCATACTCTGCTCTGATTGGTCAGCTGTCCCAGTCTGTCGTGATTGGTCTAGCGTCGTCTGCGATGAACACCAGAGGCGGGGCTTTTTTTTTTTTTTTTAATTTAAAAAGTCACCTTTATTTATTTATTTATTTATTTATTTATTTTTAAATGATGGCACTCTACCTCGGCCCAGCTTCACATGAACCCCATGAACTCTCAGCTTAGCCCTCAGTTATTAATCAGTAACGAATAGGGACCTGTGTGTAGAACTGTATGACGCAGGATATGGCCTCTCTCTCCAACACTTAGGAACACTTTATATATAACATGAGACGGCTCATTTTTCATTTCGAATTACAACTATATAATTGGAAAATGAAATACATAGTAAAGCCACGAATCATTACGCCGTCTAAACATACGTACGATAGAGTGATCACTACTAATTAACGAGGGTTTCGGGGTTTTAGCGGCTCTCGCGGCAGCTGAATATGAATCGGTGATTCGTATTGACGACAGGGGTCAGGGGTGGAAGACGCATACCTGCTGGTGTCCCTGGCTCTTGAGGAAGTCTTCTCTCTGTTTGCCCACCTTGCTCTTGTCCAAGCCGCTCTGTTGGAGGTGCTTTAGGCGAGATATCGCCTTCCCACCGCCACTCTGAGAAAGTAGAATGATATTAAATTATTTAATTTTTTTCATTTAAAAAAAAAAAAAAAAAAATTAAACTTATTAAAAAGTGTGCTTTTCTGCACATTCATGTGTGAAGCGTGGCAGAAGGTGAAAGCGGAATAAAAAAAACGGGCGATAGTGCATACACAACACACACACACACACACACACACACTGAGGAAACAGGTTCAGAAAAGAATCCACTCTGCAGGAAAAGATAATAATTACAGATTTGCATCTGTAATTATTACCGAGTGAGGCTCTCTGAACGTTCTGTTCTTCCTCTCAACTCAGACATTCAGAATTGTGGGGGTTTTTTTTGTTTTTTGGGGGGCTCACTCAGCTTTTCCAAATTTCAGCACGTTCTGTACCTGAGCACGTCAACAGACTGTGAGAACTCTCCTGATTTAAACCCTAGAGGTATTAACACAAGCGTTTGCCCATCATACGCATTCATTTCTAAATACTATTGTTCATGTGATGTAGCCATTTTTGATCTCCTGATTAAGGCGGTTATTCATTCTGTCCATCGTTTAAAGATTCAACCTGTACGTACGGGACGTCACTACGAAACCAGCGATAATGAGCGCGTAGAAATACCACTGGGGGGCAGGTATTAAATCCTGCCAATGAAAGAAGGCATCCCAAGTATTCCTTTGAATACAAGTCTTGATCCTAGCTGACCGCGCTGTGTATATATTTCCCGTCATTGTTCTCATTTCGTGTTTGTTGGTTTTTTTTCGTCCATCCACGTTACGCGTCAAGATCGTTGTCATATTGCGTTCTATTATTAAATTCCTTCGTGCGTTTGTATCCGGTTTTCCAAAAAAACGTCCCTAATCGGACGACGCGTTAAGACTTAACCCGGTAGTTCCCTCGTTATAATCGCGTAATCTGTGCGTTCGCGATCTTCCCGCCGTCTAGCTTGCTTAACGTGTCTCCGTCATGAGATACGTAACGGGCGAGAAGCTCGACGGCGTTATTCGTTAGGCGGACAGGACGTCGCTGTAAAGCCGGAATAAGCGGACGGAAAAAAAGACCCGCGAGACCTTGAAGCGTTTCGACGGCAGATGAGAGGGGGGGAGAAAAAAGCAGGAAAAGAGAGAAGCTCAAGCAATTTATTTTCATCACCAGACAGTTATAGCTGTAGGTACAGAGAGTAAACAGCAAAGGAGAGACGAAGTTGAGTTTAATCGCCGTTGTGTCGAAGAGATAGTGTGATGGAAAGAAGATAAAGGAGGGAAGGAGGACAGGAGGAGTCAGAAAGGCTCGCTATCACGTCTCCTTATCACACCAGAATCGATAGCCGACAGCAGGACAAGGAGAGAGAGTGCAGAAGAGCGAGAGACATTAAGGGCTGAGTGTGTTCCTGAACCTTGGCTGCATCGGTATTTATGGATGGTTTAGGTGGAACAGGAGGTCTCCGAATCTCTCCTCTTCCTGAGCTCTTTACTGTCGATAGAGGTGGAGGAGCGGTGCTGGCCGACGTCTTGGAATTGGTATCCGGAATACCTTGAGGCCAGGTCGGGATGGTCGGAGTCCCAAAATCAAGAAGGCTGAGCTCCAGCTCGCGGATGGTCTCCTCCAGATTGTCCAGGCGCCGATACGTGCTCTGTCTAATGTCCTCTTTGCGCTCCTGGATCTGTGATCGATCCTCTTCTCCATCATCTATTACCTTCTCATCATCGATCTCAAAGGATTCCTGGATCCTCAGCTCGGTTTTCACTAATCTCGCTGGCTTCTTTGCTGTTAAAGGTGAAGGTGACGGTGAAAACGAAGACGGTTCACCTGAATGAATCGTGCCTTTCTGGAGCTCCTTTATCGTCCTGTTTAAATCCGGGATCTGACATGGCGTTTGATTTGTGGACGATGGCTCCCATTTCCACAGCGACAGACGTGGACTCTTGACGATGCAGCTGCTGTAACTAAGACTTCCCGTGCTCGTGTCTCGTTGTGCCGAGTTGGAAACCTGCGTCGTGGTTCCTTTCGTGGAGATATCTGACGACGAAGTAGGACACCCGGTCAGGACGATCTGAGGGACGGACGAACAGGAAGTCTTGTCCGGAGGCTGTGGATAAACATCGTGTATTACACCGTGTTGTATTTTCTGATTATCAAGCACTAAAGTACGGAGGTATCTTACCTGTGTGTCAGGTTTGGGTTGGTGAAGACTTCCCTGCAACAATGTGAACTGCTGATATGGGACCATGCAGAATGGGACAAGTCTAACATACACTTTAGCAGCAAGAATACATTAGTCAACAATCTCATGCATGTGTTATGTGTGAGTGGGGTAGCAAAAAAGTCATATTAACAGGGTCTGGTTGCATGCCCAAGACGCATTACGTCTTTGGGACGTTATTATAGTGATGTTGCCCCCCCCAATACCATAAATAAATACCATATCTTTAATTGTCTTTAATTGTCTTGTTTAAACAGCCTATGACACAAGCCAGATTTCTAGCTTACACTCGAGAGTCTGGTACTTTTTGTTACTCGACATGTCCCGGACCCAGCTACGTTCACAGATGTAACCGGATTTACTGTTTCAAACAAAACTCCGGATTAGCTTTCAAATCCGTTAAAAAGTCATCCGAAATCAGGCCCACCCAGGCCCCTCCATAGCCACACCCCCTGCTGTGTGTGTGTGTGTGTGTGTGTATCTATTTCTTCAGAGCAAACTCAATCGGTTGATATAAGAGGGAATATATACTATTAAAAAAAAAAAAATTAGTTCGTAAGGAAAAAGAAAAGGCAAAGGGCTGACATTTTCAACAAACAGCAGCTAAATGAATTCACTGATTGGTGAGTGAGTCATCAGAGACTTTACGAAAAGGTCTAAAAGTCAGACTCTATACTTGCGCAAATTCGTCAACTCAATAAACCTTTTCATGTCTTCAAAATAAACAGAGCTGTATCGAGCCAGACGGCTCCCTCATATCATTTTACGAGCTTGTGCTCCTTCTGACCTATGATAAATGACTTCATTTGCATAGCAGTGAGAAGACGAAGCTTTTTAAACGGTACTGAATGTTTAGGGTAGAGCGTAAAAGATGAGAAAAATGAGTTGATACAGGTGATACTTGCTATGATAATAATAATAATAATAATAATAATAATAATGTCTTTTATTGGTCAGGTGTACATTACAGCACAGTGAAATTCTTTTCTTCGCATACCCCAGCATGTCAGAGCATGTCAGAGCACAGGGTCAGCCATGATACAGCACCCTGGGGCATAGAGGGCCCAGCTTGGCAGTGGGGTTTGAACCCTCCGACCTTTTGATCAGTAACCCAGAGCCTGGCAGTGCTAGGGCTTGAACCCCTGACCTTCTGATCAGTAACCAAGAGCCTTGCAGTGCTAGGACATGAATCCCTGACCTTCTGGTCAGTAACCAAGAGCCTTGCAGTGCTAGGACATGAATCCCTGACCTTCTGATCAGTAACCCAGAGCCTGGTTTGAACCCCCGACCTTCTGATCAGTAACCCAGAGCCTGGCAGTGCTAGGGCTTGAACCCCTGACCTTCTGATCAGTAACCAAGAGCCTTGCAGTGCTAGGGCTTGAACCCCTGACCTACTGATCAGTAACACAGAGCCTGGCAGTGCTAGGGCTTGAACCCCTGACCTACTGATCAGTAACACAGAGCCTGGCAGTGCTAGGGCTTGAACCCCTGACCTTCTGATCAGTACCCCAGAGCCTGGCAGTGATACAGTGGGGCTTTATCAGTATCCCAGAGCCTGGCAGTGCTGGGGCTTGAACCCCTGACCTTCTGATCAGTAACCCAGAGCCTTAACCGCCAAGCCACCACTGCCCCCAATATGTTGGTCAAAGCTGATGGAAACCCATCCATTTCCTCCCCCATTTTTCTCTTACAATGAAGTAAATAAAGTTCCCACATGCTAGCTAATTTTTCCCATCACGACCAATCTGGCAGGCTACTTCACGGGTGAACGCTAATCCACGCTTATTTAAGACAGTAAAATCATTGTCTTGAAACTGATGCTCATGTCAGGAACACGCTGGTCAGTGACAAGAAAAGGTCTGAACTTGCTGTGAGGACGAGTGACATTTTACAGCACCAAAAGAATCACTTTAACGAGGGATTCGTTTCCCAGACATACAGTACAGTATGTTTGTTATGCAACGGTAGCATGTGTAGTAATTATGACTCATTCACACGGTCAGTCTGTGTATAAAATATGTTAAGACATACAAACAAAGGCTTTTTCTTCTTCATCTTCTTAAAAGTCCTCTATATTCTACTGTTCTGAGTTTTAAACTCGGCTAATACCTGGTCTGCTTTTGGTTGGAGTCTATAGAAATGATCACTTCATGTTTTAAGGAGAGGACTAACTCACCCTATTCGCTATGGGTGGGCTAACAGACAGCAGTGACTGGCTAGCATTCCAGCTACGGATGGTTGCGTCATCGCCAGGGTTAGCATACAAGCTCAAACAGACAGTTTAATCACCGTAAACAGACAATGCCAGTATGTGTTAAATATTATGGATGGGTGGCTGGTTATTAAATATTAAAAATATACATGCCACACTTCTCCAGCCTATTTTGCTCCGACATGTAAAATGTTCCAATCTTACATGCAGTTAAACGTACGGGACGAATTCAATGATACACCGAGCTCCGGCATGAAAGAACCAAAGGACTATCACCAAACCTCCATGAGTACATGAGGAAGTGGATTGACAATGTTAAGACTCATTGGTTTTTGCTAAACGGGCAACACGATCTCACTGCACCCTGATAACAGGCTCGGCAGGAGTCTCCCAAAGAGAGCGCCAAAAGCACCGCGACATGTGGCGTCTCCTGCTTCGCCTTCACATTCACTCAAGCAAAAGAGAGCAATCTGCACTGCCTTCTGATGCTAATGAGCCACGCGTGTGTGTCGAAATGTGTCCTTACCCCTGAGCTACAGGAGCCGACAACTACAAACACCAACCGAGTTCAAGCGGTTGTGTGTGTGTGAATATCTGAAACACTTAGCAGGTGTACATCTGGAACATTCCGCTTATTACTTTACATATCAGCCAACCAGAGGCATAACAGCAACATCTGTGTTGTAATGAAACACTTCAGTGTTTAGTTCTGCTTATACTGTAATATATATATATATATATATATCACATATGTATATAATGAGGGATGTGAAGACCGGGAGCATAGGATCTGGCAACCTTGATCAGTTTAAATACCATGTCTTACGTGTTAAACAGAAATATGCTTATAATTTGAGCTGTTGATGTGCAGCCATTTTGTCCGTCCCTTCAGAAAACGAGCAGAACGAGCAGCATCTCGGCGATTTCTACACGCATTCATGCAAGCGGAAACCGCGACAGCTGTTTTTATGCATTAGCGTTCTCGTAACGGCAGCCGTATTTTCCGTTTATTATATTACAGCGGAACGAACGTTGTTAACTGTAAAGGCCTATTCGGACTGGGTTCGTTTCACACAGGGATTTCCTTTAATGTCTTTATGGAAAGATTACACCGTCTTTTACCTACTATAAAATGACCAGAAATAATCCCAGGTAATATTTACATTGACATTTATTCATTTAGCGGACGCTTTTATCCAACGAGACTTACAAACGAGGAAATACAAGCAAAGTGATATATCAAGTAGAGAACAAATACAAGTAGTGTTACCGTGCAAGAGTTATAATTGAGTTCAAGAGAAGAGAAGAGAAGAGAAGGACAAATTCTGACTTCGGACCAGAAGGTCATGAGTTCAGACCCCAGCACCGCCAAGCTACCACTGCTGGGCCCTTGGGCAAGGTCCTTAACCCTCAACTGCTCAGTTGTATACATGATACATACATGTAAGACGGTCTAGATAACGGCGTCTGCCAAATGCCATAAACGTAAATGTAGAGGTTTATGGCTAATATTTAAATGAATCAATGTAAATGTATACTGTATATAGGGATGGGCGATATTGACTTAAAACTATATCGCGATATTTTCTGGTATTTATTACGATAGCGATGTCAGTGACGATATAAATATAGTAGCGTGCGCCATTGGTTTTGGCTACAAGTGATAGCTGTGATCTTGAGAGCCTCAGAAACACAAACATTGATCTAAAAGTAAAACTGATTTTCTGTAACCAAACCAGTTCCTGATTGTAGAGATACAGTAGCTCCTCGTTTAGCGCTAAACTCCGCCTTCCGCCGTACTCGTAGAACTAGGATTTATCGTTATTATCTCGGGAAGACTTATTGTGGGGAGAATTTCTACCGGTATATCGCAAACGATAAGATATCACCAAATCCCTAACTGTATGATCAATCTGGACTGGTAAAGATTCCATTATATCCTGTTGGAATAGATGTCTCAGGCCATTTCTTTAGTAGAAAGACACTTCAGGAAGCACTTGATCTATCACTGGATTACTGGAAGGGCCTACCGGGCATGGGCCCAGAGCCCAAGGAGTCAGGGAGTTCCCCAAGGCAGAGCCTGTACAGTATGTAAACTCGCTCTTCTTATTAACTCTACAGTCAAAGGGCCGGAAGTCTGGCTGAAAAACTCAGTCGAAAGCGTACACTTTGAAGACGTTCCAAGGAGAAAAAAACCCCCACCGTTACACCTTCAAAGTGAGCGTTTATGACTTGAGTTGTGTGTAGGCGGAACCCTCCGTATTCTGCTGAGTTTGTTGTGCATCCTCAAACATCTACTTGGCTTCAAGCGTGATCACGTGTGCCGTTTTTATACAGCCGAGTGTGTCCCGTGTGTTCTTTTATCCAAAGAAAAAAGATATCCGTGAGGGAGGGGGTGGGGCCTTTTCTGCATCCGTGCCCAGGGGATCGTTATTCCCTAATCCGTCGCTCGTTATCTCCGGAAAATGAAACGAAGTATCGGTAGATCAATAGAATACAGATCACGTTTAATAACGAGAACGTTTCCGAGAAGTGACACTTCCAGGGGGTTTATACAGCGATGGCATTCGCATTTCACGTTACGGTCACGTGACCTACTATTGGCACCATCGTCCGTTTAGGAAGAAACGTCACTGCAACTCTATAACTCGATACAAAGTTCTCCTTCATCCTACGATGAAACGTTTCTATCCCGATGGGTGCGGCCGCTTCCAGGATGACCCCGCCCTCATCCACAGGGCTCGCCGGACGGTTCGATGAGGATGAAAATGAAGGAAATCGAACACACGATGGCCGGCACGCTCGCGAGATCTCAACGCAATTTGAAAACCTGTGGGAGATAATGGGGCGGCGTGGTATACACCATCTTAACACCAGCTGATGGAATATCTTTTAGAAGACGTTCATCGCAGCAGTGCTGTTCCAGAAAATCGACGCCAAGGTGCATCAAAGCTTTTCTTGTGGATCCTGGTGGCCGAACACCTTACGAACACGTCTGACGGTTTATTTCTTCCTGTCGAAAATGTCCCAAAGACAAAGTATTGACCGTGATGACGGCTAGAGAACAATTCTCTTAGTCTCTCAAGGCTTCGACACCTAGGAGGCGGTGTTGTATTCTATCGGTTTACTTAAAGGCCGTGTAACACTAGGCGTGGCCTGATAGTTAAATAACTGAAATAGATCATTTCTGTCTGTGTTGTGAGGTGATGTCTGTGTTCTACCTCCAGTTCTGCAGCTGTCTGCTCCACTTCTCCGTCCTCTCGCTCTCCGCCTGCCACTGTCGGGGGCGTGGAGGCAGGCCGGGGAGCTTCGGAGACACTCCTCCTCAACTTCACGTGGGGTTTCTGAATCTCTGTTTCCTCGGATTCTGATTTCTACGAACATACACGAGTCATAAATGAATAAAACACTGTATATAAAGAAGATACAGGATATATGTAGAACATGTAGATTTTTCTGCTGCTGCACCTTCATGCTCTTGGTGGAGGCGATCACCTCTCCGCTGCGTGTTGTGAGGCCTGGTGAGGTGGGGAAGCTCCTTCGGGGAGGCGGAGGTGGGGGCGATTTGGACGGTTTCTCCGTGCGATACCTCGCCACCGTGAGCTCGTCTGATCCCCGCCTGGAGCTACCTTCCTTGCTTGAGACCTTGTGTGTGGGATGCTGAGGTTTGTTGGGTTTGTGCTCAGGTGTGGCGTTGGTGCTAGACAGAGACTCGCATTGGTTCTGGTTCTGGTTCTGGTTTTGGTTCTGAACTGGTTTGATCTGTTTAGCAGCATAGTCCAGATCCGGGATGGCCTTCATGAGCTCGGCCTGGGTTTCCTCAAGAAGTCGGTTAATGTCCTGAGCACTGTACTGGGTTAGACTGGCTCGCTTCTCCTCCCAGTCCCTTTCAGCTGCCTGGAGAGAGACAGGAAGAGTATCACACTCATGGTCTCAGTCTCTATTTTTTTCTCTCTGCTTCAGTTAATAAGACAACTTCTTTACTGACACTGGGGACTCCTTCCACAAATATGAAACAAACATCTCCTTATAGAGATTTTCACCACCACAAATATACAGTATGTACTAGTAGTATTAGTCTTAGATTATGTCATGTGTCTACAATTCATGTCCTTGTTTATGTTGTTACTATAGAAACGATAGCGTAGAGTACGTTACTGAGCTTGACGTGTTACTGAGAAACTCGGAGCCACCTCGATTTTGTGCACACTTACCAGTCTGACTTCCACAGAGGACACCTTATCAGCCCCTCCCCGGCCCCCCAGCTCCTCCAGGCCCCGCCCCTTCAACTGTCCTGGTGATGGGTTGCCATGGGGATGGGTGTGGCCATGAGGGCTCCAGTTAGCCAGGCTGGTCTCGTTGAGGTTGAGCGGTGGGCTAGTGGGAATGTCAAAGTCAGCGTTCTTCCTGTAGTCGTCTCCGGTGGTGTGTTTGGGTGAGGGGTTGGTGTACTCCTCCATGTTCTTCCTCACGCCCTCGTTCACCTGCCTGAGAACACAGGATGGACAAGGATGAGATCACCTGAAGTGTATAGGTAGCTGAAAAAGACACTATTTGCATCACATGAATATATATATAAAGTTTGTTTCACTCTGCCCGCATTTTTTCCTACATTCTTTTGAATGTCCATGGAATAAAATAAACTCTCAGATGCCACGAGTGAACCTTCTGCCGTCGTTTACACATTTAAATGGCCATGTAATACGAAGCAATGTGATAACGTGAAATGAAATATGACCTTATATGGTCGTGGGCGTCGTTTCGACTCAGGACAGCTTCATCTGCTGCTATGTTGACTCTGTACACAACAGCGCTTCACCTTCACGCGTTCGCTGAGAGAAGGCTAACGGTTGAGAAGCAGGAATTTGGACAGTAGCTGCTGCAAGCCTCTTATAATCGACCAATCAGTGTGCGACAAGGCGGGACTTACAGAGAGGGGTTAAAGCAATGCGATTATGCACACACATGATGCAGTATTAGACCATAAGCACATCATAATGAAATTAAAGCCGAATCCCGGACGTTTTCTCAAATTTAGGTCTGAAATAGAGAACGTATCCTGGAGAACAATTTCTGCTCATTTCTACCAAATGAACGCGCGCCAGGAGGTTGCTCACGTGAGTCACGACTGGCAAGAGAGACCCAGAGAGATAATCTATCAGCTGTGTATATTGTGTTCTGTCAAATGATTCATTTCTTAGGTTTTAAAGGAAGGAAATTGTAATCCTGAGAGTATTCCCATTTTTACTAACTGTACCTGTCATCTGATTACTTTGTTTTGTGGCGTAACTGTAACGGATTACAGCGACCAGTTTTCTGTATCCCGATTACGTAACGCCGTTACATGTACTCCATTACTCCACAAGCCTGGGTATACGTGTATGAGAAGATGTGTTTGTGTGCACTGGTGTGTGATGAAATGTGTATTCAAGGGTGTGTGTGTGTTTGTGTGTCTGTGTGTATGTGTGTGTGTGTGTGTGTGTATATATGTGTGTGTATAGGTGTGTGTGTGTATGTGTGTGTGTATATATGTGTGTGTATATGTGTGTGTGTGTGTGTGTACGTGTGTGTGTGTGTGTATATGTGTATGTGTATATGTGTGTATGTGTATGTGTATGTATATGTATATGTGCGTGTATATGTGTGTGTGTATATATGTTTGTGTGTGTGTGTGTGTGTGTGTGTGTGTGTTTATGTGTGTGTGTGTGTGTGTATACCTCTTGAGCATGGTGAGTATATCCGTGATGGTTTTGCAGCGTTTGAGCAGAGCGTCCAGTCTGTGTGGCTCCTCCTTCAGGAACTTTACAGCCTCCACCTCCACCCTCAACACCACACGCATTTTACTCTGCAGCCCAGGGAACTGATCTACACACACACACACACACACACACACACACACAGACACACACAGACACACACAGACACACACAGACACACACAGACACACACAGACACATAATCCCACTTTAAAGTAACTGTGCTCAATTTGATCAGTGACACTCAGCTGTGTTAGTGAGTGGTGTGTATGTGTGTGTGTATGTGTGTGTGTGTGTGAGTGTGTGTGTGTGTGTGTGTGTGTATGTGCTCACTCTTGAGCTCAGTGAGGGTCTCTCCCAGTCTCCTCAGCACCATGCTCTTCTCCTCCAGCTCCTGCACTGTGATGTGTCTGTGGTTCACTGAGCTCTCCTTCTGGATCTCCTCCACCGACTTCTCCAAATCACTGACCAACACACACACACACACACACACACACACACACATTCTCATATTAGCGAGAACCACATTAGCATGTGCTTCATGATTGCTAGTTGAAGATGGTTCTGGAAGGAAAGACTTCACTTGAGGAAATTTCACCTTTAGTTAAACTTTATCTCTTTATATGGAGTTGTTTTGTTTATTATGGTATATGATATTGTTTATATTTATTACTTTTACATTTATGTGCATCATAAATATTACCATTTATTATTAAGATTTATAGTGATCCTAATGAACTGATGTTGCAGTCATCCATCACTTTTATATCATAAATGTATACGGACTCCATGAAGAAGGGAAGCAGCCGCAAACCGACGCATCGCTTTTATAACACAATAAAACAAACTGTAAAACTCTCTGCCTTTCTCCGTCCCTTTATTTCATGTGAGCAACATGTTATACCCTGAAATTGCCCACGTTAACTCGAATAAACATATGGTGTGAATAATATATGATAAATAAAACATGAAAAAGTACTGTGAAAATAAATTAATAATATGTATATAAAAAAAGTGTTATTAAAATAAAATAATTTTTTTTTACACAATTCCTGCATGTAAAAATCATATATGGAAATAAGTAAATCACGTGAAAAGTCACGTGAAAATAAATGAATAGCATGGGAAAATCACGTGTGAGAATCACAAGTGAAAAATGAAAAAGAATTGTGTTTGAACAATTTGACAGTAAAATAATAATAATAATAATAATAATAATAATAATAATAATAACAATAATACTATTGTGCATTTAAAATAAAACAATAATTTGTGTAAATTTCACGTGACGTTCTTTTGTATTTCTGTACGTGTTTCTAACAAGGCTTTGTGTGTGTGCCTGCGTCTGTGTGAGTGTGTGTGTGAGTTGGTGTGTGTGTGTGTGTGTGTGAATGTGTGTTTGTGTGGATGGGCGTGTGTGAGTGCTTGTTTGGGTGTGTATAAATGTTTGTGTACGTGTGTGCGTATGTGTGTGTATATGTGTGTGTGTATATATGTGTGTGTGCGCGTGTGTATATGTGTGTGTGTGCGTATATGTGTGTGTGTATATATGTGAGTGTGTGCGTGTGTATGTGTGCGTGTGTATATGTGTGTGTGTGCGTGTGTGTGTGTATATGTGTGCGTGTGTATATGTGTGTGTGTGTGTGCGCGTGTGTATATGTGTGTGTGTGCGTATATGTGTGTGTGTATATATGTGTGTGTGCGTGTGTATGTGTGTGTGCGTGCGTGTGTATATGTGTGTGTGCGTGTTTGTGTGTATGTGTGTGTGTGTGTGTGCGCATGTGTATATGTGTGTGTGTGTGTGTGTATGTGTGTGTGTGCATGTGTATATATGTGTGTGTGTATGTGTGTGTATATGTGTGTGTGTGTGTGTGTGTGTGTGTGCATGTGTATATATATGTGTGTGTGTGTGTGTGTGTGTGTGTGCATGTGTATATATATGTGTGTGTGTGTGTGTGTGTGTGTGTGTGTGCATGTGTATATATATGTGTGTGTATGTGTGTGTATATGTGTGTGTGTGTGTGTGTGTGTGTGTGCATGTGTATATATATATGTGTGTGTGTGTATTTGTAATAAATGCAGCACAGTCAGGGACTCTACACTGATGGAAATGTAATTTAAGCACACAGAGTGGATCCGTTCTCCAGCATACGGCTCGATACAGCAGCGCTGAGTAAATAATTCAATCACATCACATGGCTGTTAGCTTCACTTCATAAGCGCCATCAATTAACACCAACACCAAGTGATTCAGCGGCAGGTCACAGACACTGATTAAGAGAATGTGACTGTTGGGCAATGAGCTGATTCAAAGTGTCATTTGATTGGTATTGGATCAGATTCAGCACGTGGAGGTGATGGTACGAGGCTATATGCTGGTCACCATTAAACATCGAAGTGGAAATAAATAAAAGGGACGTTCATGTCGCTGTAAGCGGCTAGTGATTATATGGAATATGACAAAATGACTCAGGAATCAAACCCAAGTGATTCGTGACTCACTGCAGCTGCTGGATGATGAGCTCCTCCTCGTTGAGGTATTTGAGTCTCTCTTCCTCCACCAGGAGGCGCTGTCTCTGGAGAGGATCCTCCTGCTTCCTCAGAGCATCACACACTCGCACACTCAGCTCCGCCTCCGTCCGCTTCACCAGAGAGCGCACTGATTCCTGATTCTGCAGCTACACACACACACACACACACACACACACACACACACATAAAATAAAAGTTTTGAATGTTAATAAGCATGTACGGTTGTTCACTGTAAACAGTGCAGTTCCTGATTCCTGACACAGATCCCTGCTGCTACGCGAACTCAAAATAACAATCACACAAACTCTTTCCGAAATAATCTTTCTCTTTCATCTATTTCGGTCTTGATGCTGAAAGGGAAAAAACAGCCTTAAAGAGTTGTGTGGAAAACATTTAGAATTTGGAAAAACTGTGAACTGTGTGTCTGTATATATGTTTGTGTATGTGTGTTTGTGTATTGTGTGTCTGTGTGTGTTGTGTGTCTGTATATATGTTTGTGTATGTGTGTGTTTGTGTACTGTATGTCTGTATATATGTTTGTGTATGTGTGTTTGTGTACTGTGTGTCTGTATATATGTTTGTGTATGTGTGTTTGTGTATTGTGTGTCTGTATATATGTTTGTGTATGTTTGTGTATTGTGTGTCTGTATATATGTTTGTGTATGTGTGTGTTTGTGTATTGTGTGTCTGTATATATATGTTTGTGTATGTGTGTGTTTGTGTATTGTGTGTCTGTATATATGTTTGTGTATGTTTGTGTACTGTGTGTCTGTATATATGTTTGTGTGTGTGTGTTTGTGTACTGTGTGTCTGTATATATGTTTGTGTGTGTGTGTTTGTGTACTGTGTGTCTGTATATATGTTTGTGTGTGTGTGTTTGTGTACTGTGTGTCTGTATATATGTTTGTGTATGTGTGTTTGTGTACTGTGTGTCTGTATATATGTTTGTGTATGTTTGTGTATTGTGTGTCTGTATATATGTTTGTGTATGTTTGTGTATTGTGTGTCTGTATATATGTTTGTGTGTGTGTGTTTGTGTACTGTGTGTCTGTATATATGTTTGTGTATGTTTGTGTACTGTGTGTCTGTATATATGTTTGTGTATGTTTGTGTATTGTGTGTCTGTATATATGTTTGTGTATGTGTGTGTTTGTGTATTGTGTGTCTGTATATATGTTTGTGTACTGTGTGTCTGTATATATGTTTGTGTATGTGTGTTTGTGTACTGTGTGTCTGTATATATGTTTGTGTATGTTTGTGTATTGTGTGTCTGTATATATGTTTGTGTATGTGTGTGTTTGTGTATTGTGTGTCTGTATATATGTTTGTGTACTGTGTGTCTGTATATATGTTTGTGTATGTGTGTTTGTGTACTGTGTGTCTGTATATATGTTTGTGTATGTGTGTGTTTGTGTATTGTGTGTCTGTATATATGTTTGTGTATGTTTGTGTATTGTGTCTGTATATATGTTTGTGTATGTGTGTTTGTGTACTGTGTGTCTGTATATATGTTTGTGTATGTTTGTGTATTGTGTGTCTGTATATATGTTTGTGTATGTGTGTTTGTGTATTGTGTGTCTGTGTGTATTGTGTGTCTGTATATATGTTTGTGTATGTGTGTTTGTGTATTGTGTGTCTGTGTGTATTGTGTGTCTGTATATATGTTTGTGTATGTGTGTGTTTGTGTATTGTGTGTCTGTATATATGTTTGTGTATGTGTGTGTTTGTGTACTGTGTGTCTGTATATATGTTTGTGTATGTGTGTGTTTGTGTACTGTGTGTCTGTATATATGTTTGTGTGTGTGTGTTTGTGTACTGTGTGTCTGTATATATGTTTGTGTATGTGTGTGTTTGTGTATTGTGTGTCTGTATATATGTTTGTGTATGTTTGTGTATTGTGTCTGTATATATGTTTGTGTATGTGTGTTTGTGTACTGTGTGTCTGTATATATGTTTGTGTATGTTTGTGTATTGTGTGTCTGTATATATGTTTGTGTATGTGTGTTTGTGTATTGTGTGTCTGTGTGTATTGTGTGTCTGTATATATGTTTGTGTATGTGTGTTTGTGTATTGTGTGTCTGTGTGTATTGTGTGTCTGTATATATGTTTGTGTATGTGTGTGTTTGTGTATTGTGTGTCTGTATATATGTTTGTGTATGTGTGTGTTTGTGTACTGTGTGTCTGTATATATGTTTGTGTGTGTGTGTTTGTGTACTGTGTGTCTGTATATATGTTTGTGTGTGTGTGTTTGTGTACTGTGTGTCTGTATATATGTTTGTGTATGTTTGTGTATTGTGTGTCTGTATATATGTTTGTGTTTGTGTATTGTGTGTCTGTATATATGTTTGTGTATGTTTGTGTATTGTGTGTCTGTATATATGTTTGTGTGTGTGTGTATTGTGTGTCTGTATATATGTTTGTGTATGTTTGTGTATTGTGTGTCTGTATATATGTTTGTGTATGTGTGTTTGTGTATTGTGTGTCTGTGTGTATTGTGTGTCTGTATATATGTTTGTGTATGTGTGTTTGTGTATTGTGTGTCTGTGTGTATTGTGTGTCTGTATATATGTTTGTGTATGTGTGTGTTTGTGTATTGTGTGTCTGTATATATGTTTGTGTATGTGTGTGTTTGTGTACTGTGTGTCTGTATATATGTTTGTGTATGTGTGTGTTTGTGTACTGTGTGTCTGTATATATGTTTGTGTGTGTGTGTTTGTGTACTGTGTGTCTGTATATATGTTTGTGTATGTGTGTGTTTGTGTATTGTGTGTCTGTATATATGTTTGTGTATGTTTGTGTATTGTGTCTGTATATATGTTTGTGTATGTGTGTTTGTGTACTGTGTGTCTGTATATATGTTTGTGTATGTTTGTGTATTGTGTGTCTGTATATATGTTTGTGTATGTGTGTTTGTGTATTGTGTGTCTGTGTGTATTGTGTGTCTGTATATATGTTTGTGTATGTGTGTGTTTGTGTATTGTGTGTCTGTATATATGTTTGTGTATGTGTGTGTTTGTGTACTGTGTGTCTGTATATATGTTTGTGTGTGTGTGTTTGTGTACTGTGTGTCTGTATATATGTTTGTGTGTGTGTGTTTGTGTACTGTGTGTCTGTATATATGTTTGTGTATGTTTGTGTATTGTGTGTCTGTATATATGTTTGTGTATGTTTGTGTATTGTGTGTCTGTATATATGTTTGTGTGTGTGTGTATTGTGTGTCTGTATATATGTTTGTGTGTGTGTGTTTGTGTATTGTGTGTCTGTATATATGTTTGTGTATGTTTGTGTATTGTGTCTGTATATATGTTTATGTGTGTTTGTGTACTGTGTGTCTGTATATATGTTTGTGTATGTTTGTGTATTGTGTGTCTGTATATATGTTTGTGTATGTGTGTTTGTGTACTGTGTGTCTGTATATATGTTTGTGTATGTTTGTGTATTGTGTGTCTGTATATATGTTTGTGTATGTGTGTTTGTGTACTGTGTGTCTGTATATATGTTTGTGTATGTTTGTGTATTGTGTGTCTGTATATATGTTTGTGTATGTGTGTTTGTGTGTCTGTATATATGTTTGTGTATGTGTGTTTGTGTACTGTGTGTCTGTATATATGTTTGTGTATGTGTGTTTGTGTAATTGTGCATGCAGGGGTGCACTGATGCTAAGCCCTTGCCTGTGTGTGTGTGTGTGTGTGTGTGTGTGTGTGTGTGTGAAATTCAGATGTAAGCACTTTCTCAATGCTGCTTCCAAGCCCTTAGGATTTTTTTGAGTGTTGTCACTGTACAAGTCATCCATAATAATGAGTGTGTGTGTGTGAGTGTGTGTGTGTGTGCGTGCGTGTGTGTGTGCGCGTGTGTGTGCGCGTGTGTGTGTGTGTTTGCATGCAGGCTTGTCTACACGTCTGTGTACCCGATGTTTTTTGTGGATATGTTTGCTGAATAATTCATGAGCCTCACATATTTTTTTACACACCTTCTCATCTTCTCAGGCTATGCTGCAAGGTCAAAGGTCATGGCTCATACTCGGATCCACGAGCTCACACGGGTAATTGGCTAAATCAGCACTGGCTTTCTGGCCTTGCTCTCTGCTCCAGGAGAATTGACACCAATCGTGCTGCTCTCACACCGTGTGTATTCTACACTTACTTCTGCTGTTCCATCTTAATTCTTCTGTCTCTGAGAGACACAGAGGCCACACCTCCTTTAGTGAGACTTACAGGTACAGAAACCACACCTCCTTCACTGTTACTGAAGGCACAGAGGCCACAACTCCTTCAGTGAGTCTTACAGGCACAGAGGCGACTCCTCCTTCAGTGGGACAGACTTGTACAGAGGCCACACCTCCTTCAGTGAGACTTACAGGTACAGAGGCCACACCTCCTTCAGTGAGACTTACAGGTACAGAGGCCACACCTCCTTCAGTGAGTCTTACAGGTACAGAGGCCACACCTTCTTCAGTGGGACAGACTTGTACAGAGGCCACACCTCCTTCAGTGAGACTTACAGGTACAGAGGCCACACCTCCTTCAGTGAGACTTACAGGTACAGAGGCTACACCTCCTTCAGTGAGACTTACAGGTACAGAGGCCACACCTCCTTCAGTGAGACTTACAGGTACAGAGGCCACACCTCCTTCAGTGAGTCTTACAGGTACAGAGGCCACACCTTCTTCAGTGGGACAGACTTGTACAGAGGCCACACCTCCTTCAGTGAGTCTTACAGGTACAGAGGCCACACCTCCTTCAGTGAGACTTACAGGTACAGAAACCACGCCTCCTTCACTGTTACTGAAGGCACAGAGGCCACACCTCCTTCAGTGAGACTTACAGGTACAGAGGCCACACCTCCTTCAGTGAGTCTTACAGGTACAGAGGCCACACCTTCTTCAGTGGGACAGACTTGTACAGAGGCCACACCTCCTTCAGTGAGACTTACAGGTACAGAGGCCACACCTCCTTCAGTGAGACTTACAGGTACAGAGGCCACACCTCCTTCAGTGAGACTTACAGGTACAGAGGCTACACCTCCTTCAGTGAGACTTACAGGTACAGAGGCCACACCTCCTTCAGTGAGTCTTACAGGTACAGAGGCCACACCTTCTTCAGTGGGACAGACTTGTACAGAGGCCACACCTCCTTCAGTGAGTCTTACAGGTACAGAGGCCACACCTCCTTCAGTGAGACTTACAGGTACAGAAACCACGCCTCCTTCACTGTTACTGAAGGCACAGAGGCCACACCTCCTTCAGTGAGACTTACAGGTACAGAGGCCACACCTCCTTCAGTGAGACTTACAGGTACAGAGGCCACACCTCCTTCAGTGAGACTTACAGGTACAGAGGCCACACCTCCTTCAGTGAGTCTTACAGGCACAGAAACCATGCCTCCTCCACTGTTACTAAAGGCATAGAGACCAGGGCTCCTTCAGCGTGACTGACAGGTACAGAGGCCACACCTCCTTCACTGATACTAAAGACATAGAGACCACGCCTCATTCATTGAGGAACAGAAACTATGCCTCCGTCACTGGGAATGACAAATGTATAGGCCATTCCTCATCCAACTGTAGATTCAGGAATACACAAAAGTTTTGGCACCTCACATACTGTGCAAATAGTGGTTGTGTGTTTTGTTTTGAGTTTTTTTTTGTGTGTGTGTGTGTGTGTTTTTTTCACCCAATGGCCTTGTGGGTTTAGGCCACGCCCACTTCCAGTTTAAATCCAGATACAGATGCAGATAGTTGGCGTGCTAAACTAACACAGATATTCCATCTCTATCCAAGCACACAGTAAATATTAAAATACTGAGTCATCCAAACCAAAATCTGTCCTTTACACCGAGATTCTTGCTTTTCATCACAACTCCTCCACAGTGCCATGAGGACATTATGTCCCCAAAGAGACAGAAAAACAATACAAAATTAACCCCCACCCTGCTTCCACCCACAGTTTCAAAATAAATCATTTTTACTGTTTCAATTACTGTCGGAAACTCTCAGTGTGTGGTCGAACATCCCTCCTGCTTGTTCCGTCCGCGTGTTTTATCCGTTTTTGACGAGGCTTGACAGAGATGCCCGTAGTTTTGGGATGACGGTTCTGCATCTCGAGGAGCCCAATCACTGATCACCGATTTCTTTTTAAGCTTGCAGAGACTCTCGGGTTCAGAAAGACCTCAATGTGTCAGAAGCGTTCAAGACCTGTTTCAGATTTATTTTCTTCAGATTTTCCCAACACTTCTGCCCTGTGCTAGCGAGGCCAAAGCTTTAGTAAAGCATTAAGTAAGGAATGAACCACCTGGTGGTGTGCTGTTACAGGAAAATGATCAATGACAACGTGGCATGATGCAGCCGAATGTGAAATTTCACCCATAGGTGATTCTTTTTAAAATAACACGGTGACCCGAAGTGTTTTATTCCTCTTATTCCATATCAATTTACCAACACAGACAGCTACAGCACCTCTTACAAAGTGCTGGCACTGGAGACTCCTTCCATATATTAGAAAGAAAAAAAACAAAACCCTATACCAGTGAGTTCTTGGAACGTCTCATCCGAGTTCAGCGTGTGAGTCAAATTGACAAATTGAGTCATTTGGTTCGTGAACATGAATCTGTTTCAGGAATCTTGGATGTTAAATCCCTTTCAGGTATACTTTTGTCTCAGTGGATATGTTCAGTCAGTTCTCCATCTGTTAGTTATATGCTGTTAGTCAGTGAGAATAAATGTGAAGCCCTCCAGCAACAACCAGACTATATGAACGACTCAGATTCTGAATCGTTCACCTAAATGACTCATTCACCTTAGTGACTCGTTGGAAATGACTAAATTGTTTAACTAAATTGTAGACAAACTAGACAAACATGACGAGTACAAACGCAGAGAGTGATGTGTATGTGTGTGTGTGTGTGTGTGTGTGTGTCACCTGCATCTTCCGGAGCTGGGCGAGCTGCTTGCGCAGGTCAGTGGCATTCTGCTTGAGCTCGTGTAGGTGGAGCTGCATCTGGAGTTTGGACACGGTGGAGGTGTGTGGGCTCGCAGGAGGAGGAGGCATGAGGGCCAGCGGAGCCGACGGGGTCAGAGCTAAGGAACAAGTGTCATGGAGTCAAAGGTCAAAGGTGTTACATACATAAGCACCAAAGCCTACACACCTAACTGTATAGAGGCACACAGACATGACACTTTGGTCAACACCTGTCACCACCATGTAATCCCACACACACACACACACACACACACACACACACACACACACACACGGTGAGTATGGTGCACTGTCTCCTCCAGAGTCCATTCAGTTGGAGTGAGCATGCCGTTAGTGTAGATTTCATTTAGGAGAACCAGCATTCGCTAGGGTTCTAAGCACTGGGAAGACGAGGCAGTGAATACACAATCCTCCACACACACGCACTGAAATGACAATTTATTAGGTCCACTAAGCCTAAAGGTCACTTTGTAGGTGTACAATTACAGACTGTAAGGCATGTTTAGCGGTGCACAAAGTACTGGCACCCCCTCAATACCCGGTTTGTCTATGGACGGTCTTGTTTAGGTCACGTACAGAGACAGGCAGTATTTCTGATCCACGTATTGAAAATACAAAACGCGATTGTATAAGATCGTACAGACGTTTATATTTGTAAAATACGTATAATAACCTCATTTATCAGGTCAATGTCATTTCTTCCCTAATACTTAGTTAGTTAGTTCTCCCAATCCTTTTATGCAACTATATCACCCATTCACACACTCACACACCAATGGGAGCAGAGCTGCCATGCAAGGCGCTAACTTGTGGCGGGTTGTCCTCTAATCGTAGGGTCGGCGGTTCGATTCCCGGCCCACGTGACTCCACATGCCGAAGTGTCCTTGGGCGAGACACCGAACCCCAAATTGTTCCCGATGGCAAGTTAGCGCCTTGCAAGGCAGCTCTGCTACCATTGGTGTGTGTGTGTGTGTGTGTGAATGGGTGAATGAGAACCAGTGTAAAGCGTTTTGGAACCGCTACGGTTAAAAAAGCGCTATATAAGTGCGGACCGTTACCATTCCGTTACTGGAAATGACGCCATGTTTTCTGAAGCTCGGAAAAAAAAGGCGGCCGAACTCTCAGGCAACTTCGTCTACAAGCGTAAGTAGCTTGTTACCGTTGTTGCGGCTCTGAAATGATTACTTACGTTAACGGTTTTTTATTTGATTTGACGTTCTGTATACGGTTTGTTTGAGTCTAATGACTTTAAAGTGTTTAATGATTTTAAAAAATCCACTAGTGGGCCTGCGATCCTGCTCGGAGTACTGTGACAGAGACCGACCTCGCGTGAGGGAGCTAGGCAGCCGATTGAGAC
>NC_071256.1:36455729-36500729 GCF_023375685.1 Ictalurus furcatus
CGCCAGAACTCCCTCCACACACCAGCTATTAGTGGAGAGGAGAGGAGAGGAGAGTGATGTCGCCAATTCAGAGATGGGGATTATTAGGGGGACATGATAGAGAAGGGCCAATGGGGGAATTGCGCCAGGACACCGGGGTTATACCCTTACTCTTTACGATACGTGTCCTGGGATTTTTAACGATCGCAGAGAGTCAGAGAGTCTCATCCGAAAGACGGTGATGTTTTAACATTAAAGTGCCCCTGTCACAGAACTCACAGGGTGAGCACCCCCTGCTGGCCTCACTAATAGTGGTGCAGTGGTGGCTTGGCGGTTAAGGCTCTGGGTTAATTATCGGAAGGTCGGGGGTTCAAGCCCCAGCGCTGCCAAGCTACCGCTGTTGGGCCCTTGAGCAAGGCCCTTAACCCTCTCTGCTCCAGGGGGCGCTGTATCATAGCTGACCCTGTGCTCTGACCCCAACTTCCTGGCATGCTGGGATATGTGAAGAAAAGAATTTCACTGTGCTGTGACCGATAAATACTCACTAATACCAGCAGCAGCATTAGTTTTCCCCAGGAGCTCTCCCATCCAGATACCAGCCAGGCTTAACCCCGCTTGGCTTCCATGGGAAACCAGACGAGAACCGCAGGGAGATATGGCTCTGGCCATTTTAAGTATAATTGCAGTAAAATGGCTGTTTCTACGGCAACGCGTTAATGAAACATCACAGTGCTTTTCTCACCTAATCTTTATCGGACATATCTGTAATTTACGTGTGATTGCTTTGAGCAAGAATTTTAACACGCTCCACTGTACTGAGAGAGAGAGAGAGAGAGAGAGAGAGAGAGAGAAAATTAGAACAACTCACTTGATTTACTTCAAAATCCATGTTCAATTTGGTCAGTAAAGACTTTTATACCACATCGCTGTTGAATTCTCGATTCTGATTGGTCAGAAGCTGTCTATTAACATCAGCTCTGACGGTAATTCCAGCTGCAAGGCAAATCACAGATCTATATTAATGCACTCGTTCTAATGCGTTATTGTTTCTATAGTAACGACTCATATAGTAGGGGCTTGTATGGCGGACGCTCCCATGTGATCTGAGTCTGACGATAAAGATATTTTATGTCGATTCATTTGGAAGGAGTCCATCTCCAGTGTTAGCGTTTTTTGTTTTTTTTTACACTTACATAAAAAGCTGCATTTTTTTGTTTGTTTTGTTTATGAACTTTTTAAGAGAGGTAGAAAAGACCCACTGGTGAAGGGAAGGACTGTTTATAGCTGCGATAACGCAAGTGATAACAGGAAGTAACTTAATTAGAAATGGGTCAAAAGTGTCGTTCTTTAATAGTTTAATGTTATATTGTAATCGTTTTCGATGACTGATGAAAGAAACACGGCATTTGATAGTGGACTCAGACTTCTGGACTTGACTGTGTGTGTGTGTGTGTGTGTGTGTGTGTGTGTGTGTGATCAGTTTTTCTGTGTTGGCCTGCACACTTAATGCTGATGCAGATGAGCTCCAGATGTGCGTTTATGACACTTCGAACAAAGCCAGAATATACCAGGGTGAAAGCGGAGGACGAGGCAGCATCCACGATGCAGGGATACACTCCGCAGACCGCAATACACATCGCACAACAGTCCACACTGCGTCTGAGCGTTACACAACACAAGCAGATGAGAAGCACTGAGCAGAAACAAAACAAGCTTCATGATACACTTAAGACACGTGCACTCTGCTTCACGTCACACGTAAGACACATGCACACTGCTTGATGTGAACGCATGTGATGTTTTGTGGTGAATGTGTTGAATGCTTTTCGGCAGATGAGCTTCAGTAAATGAGGTTGAGGCTCAGTATGAGCGGTTTAAATGCCCATGACTGGTGTAGATAGTATACGTTGTATACATCTGTCGGCATTGAGTGTGTGTGTGTGTGTGTGTGTGTGTGTGTGTGTGTGTGTCTTACGTGCTGTCGCTGTCCGGTGCTCTGGTGAGGACACTCTGCACCAAGCCTGTGAGACTCGCTATCTGCTTCTCCATGGCCTCCATACGATCCCTGCTAAAAAGGATCAACAATTAGCAACCACACACTTAGACACATGCAGACACGCACAGTTATTCATGCAGTTAATTCATGCTCAGCTACACCTTAAGTAACCCAACCTACACTTTTAGTTAGTAACCCAACCTACACCTTAAGTAACCCAACCTACACCTTTAGTTAGTAACCCAACCTACACCTTTAGTAACCCAACCTACACCTTTAGTTAGTAACCCAACCTACACCTTCAGTAACCCAACCTACACCTTCAGTAACCCAACCTACACCTTTAGTAACCCAACCTACACCTTTAGTAACCCAACCTACACCTTTAGTTAGTAACTCAACCTACACCTCAAGTAACCCAACCTACACCTTTAGTAACCCAACCTACACCTTTAGTTAGTAACCCAACCTACACCTTTAGTAACCCAACCTACACCTTTAGTTAGTAACCCAACCTACACCTTTAGTAACCCAACCTACACCTTTAGTTAGTAACCCAACCTACACCTTTAGTAACCCAACCTAAACCTTTAGTAACCCAACCTACACCTTTAGTTAGTAACCCAACCTACACCTTTAGTAATCCAACCTACACCTTTAGTTAGTAACCCAACCTACACCTTAAGTAACCCAACCTACATCTTTAGTTAGTAACCCAACCTACACCTTAAGTAACCCAACCTACACCTTTAGTTAGTAACCCAACCTACACCTTAAGTAACCCAACCAACACCTTTAGTTAGTAACCCAACCTACACCTTTAGTTAGTAACCCAACCTACACCTTAAGTAACCCAACCTACATCTTTAATTAGTAACCCAACCTACACCTTTAGTAACCCAACCTACATCTTTAGTTAGTAACCCAACCTACATCTTTAGTTAGTAACCCAACCTACACCTTAAGTAACCCAACCTACATCTTTAGTTAGTAACCCAACCTACACCTTAAGTAACCCAACCTACACCTTTAGTTAGTAACCCAACCTAAACCTTTAGTAACCCAACCTACACCTTTAGTTAGTAACCCAATCTACACCTTAATTAACCCAACCTACACCTTAAGTAACCCAACCTACACCTTTAGTTAGTAACCCAACCTACACCTTTAGTTAGTAACCCAATCTACACCTTAATTAACCCAACCTACACCTTAAGTAACCCAACCTACACCTTTAGTTAGTAACCCAACCTACACCTTTAGTTAGTAACCCAACCTACACCTTTAGTAACCCAACCTACACCTTTAGTTAGTAACCCAACCTACACCTTAAGTAACCCAACCTACACCTTTAGTTAGTAACCCAACCTACACCTTTAGTTAGTAACCCAAACTACACCTTAAGTAACCCAACCTACACCTTTAGTTAGTAACCCAACCTACACCTTAAGTAACCCAACCTACACCTTAAGTAACCCAACCTACACCTTTGGTTAGTAACCCAACCTACACCTTTAGTTAGTAACCCAAACTACACCTTAAGTAACCCAACCTACACCTTTAGTTAGTAACCCAACCTACACCTTTAGTTAGTAACCCAACCTACACCTTTAGTTAGTAACCCAACCTACACCTTAAGTAACCCAACCTACACCTTTAGTAACCCAACCTACACCTTTTGTTAGTAACTCAACCTACACCTTTAGTTAGTAACCCAACCTACACCTTTAATTAGTAACCCAACCTACACCTTTAGTTAGTAACCCAACCTACACCTTAAGTAACCCAACCTTAACCTCAGTAACCAAAAGTTTTTCTGAAAACCCCCCCCCCCCCCCAAATTTCCTCATGGCGACCTGCCCTAGGGTTAGCAACCCTAACCTTAACCCTAACCCGAGGACCTGCCATAATTCAACGCTGTCAGATATTCTTATCCTTGTGAGGACATTTGGTCCCCTTAGACAGAAATCCCACTGTAAATTTTTGGAGCCCCTTACCGTGTGTCAGTCTCATTCCCGAAGGCAGAAATCACCCTCCCCGTCTCGCCACCCAGTGGCTCGGAACTTGAGCTGGGCCTAGATTTAGGGCTGTCCACAAACACAGACGAGGATGAGTCCTTCCTGAAGCTCTGCCTGACAGGCGAACCGCGGCTCAATGTCCCCGAATACGAGTCGGACATCTTCTGAGGAGAGGACGAAGTCGACAGCCTGAAGCCCGTGCCCAAAGCGGAGTAGGTGTCAGGGTAGAGCGGTGCGCCCGGCTTATAGAGCGAGTCATCCAGGTCGCCCTGCAGCGCCACGGCTGAATACGTGCTCAGAGAGCGCACAGAGCCGCGACGGTAGAGCCCGCCCGGCCCTGGCATGCCCAGCGGTTCGCCCATGGACGTGATGCTTAGACGATGTCCATCAGGCACCAGGCTGTACGGGTCCGCGTAGAGGCTCTCGTTCTTCAGGAGCGCATTCTTGGCGGCGACTTCCTCGTCAGGTTTGACGTCTCGGCGCTCGAGGATGGCTGATGGTGACGCAGTCATGCCCCCTCCTTGCCCGTGAGCAGGAGATCCATGGTGTCCGTGGTGTCCGTGCTGAGAGCCGGAGAATGAAGGAGGACGACCACCGCTGTAGGAAAGACGGGAACGGGCAGGAGAGGCGGACGAAGGGGAGGAGCCTGAGGAGGGCAGGGTATTCAGACGGCGAGTGGGTGATGACTCGCGTGAAGCATACACCATCTCTCTCTGCAACAAAAAAAGAGAGATTGACCATTCACATACATACATACATACATAAAAAGAGTTCATTTGAAAACAGAAAAGTTTTTAACTTATAAAAAGATTGTGATGGCCTGACAAATTCAGTGTCAGGATACTTTAGTCCACATGTTTGCCTCCGCAAGGAAGTTATGACTTGGATATAGATGAATATACTGGCAAGATAATGACCTCTAACAGACATCAAGACTAAAATGAGAAGAATCTTCTTTTTTTTTTTTTTTATTTGCAGTGGCATTCCCAATCTCTGGATTTATTGAAAATCTGTGGTGTTTTTTTTAAAGAGGTACGTCCACATGCACATCCACATGTAAGTCACACGCTCTTGCCTCCTCCTCCACAGTTCAGGCAGTACAGTAGCGTTAATAAACCGATTAACTCCAGCAGTGACTTCACTTCCCTCCTACAAGACATGGTTACATGGCTGTCGCAAATATTGACACGAAGAACAGTGTCACGTTCTTGTTCCGTGGGTCAGTTTGGACTTCAGAACGACTTCAGAACGACAGGACGGAGAGAGGTCGGGATGCAAGCCGAGAAAGGATGGGAACATAGCTCCAGACTTTCTGACCCCTCACACTCGTTCGTTCTATTCATCAGGACGTAATCCGACCCGGGAGAACTCCTTTCACGACCATTCAGAGCTTTCGCTCCGCTCGCCTCGAGTTACGGTCTTAATATACATAGACAACGCGACGCTGGGATTGAGACTGCAGAGTTTTCGAGTTTTTGAACTAGCCATGGCTCTTCTCTCAGAGTGTGAGGTAGATCTGGAACGCACAGCGGTATACGTCGAGTCTTCGTTGCGTTTGTGCTCTTTCACCTTTTTCTCCAGCATAATCCAGGGTCTGACTGACGGTCTTCTGAATTTCTAAGGGATTTCTGCAATTTCATTCGCCCTCCGCATACACACACGTTCAAGAGAGCGGTTGACACGCACCGCAGGGTGCGACGCGTCGAGCGACCCCGTCAGAACGACAGAAAAGGGATTCACTGTCAGCAAACAAAGGACCAGACACTTTCGTATTTTACTTTCATGTCTCTTTCTGTTTCTTTCAGAGACTCTTCCACTATGTTTTGAGTTGTGGGACGTTTCCTTTCCATCGTCCCCAGTGCTAGCTTAATGGGTTCACCTGATGGACTCAGCGGCAGAAATGCGCAATCAAAAAAAAACCCCAAAAAAAACCCCCCAGCATTTGACACGATCAAGAAAATATTTGAAGGAGAAAACATCCAAACTCCATCAACAGAACTCCATCCAAAAGGCGGGCGAATACAAATCCATGACAATTCGTAAGGCGTAATTGACGATCAGGGTTAGATTAGGGATTAGCACTCATACGGTATACAGCCGAACAAACTCCAGCCGCGTTGCCTTTGTCCGAACAATTTTGTGCGGATTTTCTCATGTGATCTCTCTATTTATAGTCTCTATACAACGGGAACCGGAAGCGCCGCAGTGTTTACAGCAGAGGAAGACGGACGCTGTACACAAAAACTGAGTCGCATGCAACAATCTTTGTAACAAAGATGTCTGAAGATTTCGAGATTTTTTTTGTCCGCTCTCGCAGACATTTTTTGTCCATTTGTCAACAAAGCTTTTATTTTAAATGACTTTTTTTTTTTTTTTTTACTGCTCGTGCTCTGGATTTGATATTTTATATGGCTCAGCCCCGGTGATTTTACAGCTCTGAAGGAACTTACTCCTCCAGACTGCCTGTTTTTTTTTAATTATTATTATTCTCCGTAGGTCGTGGAGGTGGAATAGCAACAATTTTCAAGAACTGTTTTAAGTGTAAACTCGTGCCTGGTGAAAACGTTCTAAGCTTTGAGTTGCAGCTCTTTAAGGTCGATCTTCGAGGGGGCGGTGGTGACTTACGTGGTTAAGGCGCTGGGTTACAGACCGGAAGGTCGGGGGTTCAAGCCCCGGCTGCCAAGCTGCCACTGTTGGGCCCTTGAACAAGGCCCTTAACGCTCTCTACTCCAGGGGTGCCATATCATGGTTCCTGGTAAAAAGCACTGACAATGGAGACTCCTTCTCCTTATCTCCTCCAGATAACGTCTCCATATCAACTAAAAGCGCTTTTAAAATCTGTGGTGCTTCTGTGCAAGTTGTTACTATAGAAATGATCAAATATTACATTACATTCATCCTTACCCAGAGCGACTTACGTTTATCTCATTTATACAAATGAGCAGTTGAGGGTTAAGGGTCTTACTCAAGGACCCAACTGTAGCAGCTCGGCGGTGCTGGGGTTTGAACTCACCACCTCCCAAACAGTAGTCCAACATCTTAAACGCTGAGCTACCACTTCTCTTGAGTACAATATAATATTCTGTATATAAAGATTTGGATATATGTTAATGGAAATAAGTGGAACGACTGAATTTTTAGGGTTCGGGATTACTACGGAAATGCGATTTCACGAATCTAGTGTTAGCCTTGCCGTAGTGGATTAGTTTGAGGCATCGAATAAAGCGGGGTCTCTTACACCACCACTAGGAAGCCACAACTACTCTGTGAATTCAATTTCTCAGTTTTCTTTCTCTATTATGTTCTCATGAGCTTCAAGAGAACCTATTGGTTGATGGTGTAACCCATGCAGCTGGATGCTATGTGACACGACAATACACAAGGTGCAACCTGTAGAAACATTTCCAGTCTTCCACAACACATCACCATGCATACACCTTTAGAACATGTAGAACTTGTGCACTTGTTCCTTCGGGGCAACCGTCTACAAGTGTTAACTATTTGGGGGAACTGTCTATTAGAGTTAGCCGTCCAAATAACTGAGTACCGAGTACTCATTCAATTATAAATAACGACCAGGTATGACTGAAATAGTCTTATACACTCTTGGTTAAAAGAAGGTTCCTTGTGGGTTCTTTGCTTTCTAATGGAGTTCTACTTTGAACCCTCCCTGACAGCGAAAAACGAGTTCTTCGTAAAACCTTTCTCAAAAGTGCTTTGGATAGTTAAGGGGTCTCAACTTCAGAAAGGACTGCCAGTTGGAATCTTGTCTCTGATGAGGAAAGATTTCTACACTGAACCATTCTTGTTGGGTTTCTGCATAGTTAAGGGTTCGTGGTTCCTACTAAAGATGTTCTACTTGGAACCTTTTTCACTAGCGAAAGAGTTCTGCATAGACAATTTCTCAAGGGTTCTTTGGATAGTTTTCTGGAGGTGTTCTACTGGAGACCACTTCTAACTTGGAGAGAAAGTTCTACACAGGAGGTTCTTTGGTTAGTTACAGGTTTGTCGCTTCCTGAAGTAGTTCTACTTTAAATCCTCTCTGATAGGTTGAGATTTTGTAGAAACCTCGTTGAGGGGTCTTGGTATATTTAAAGCATCTTACCTTTCTAAAGGTTTTCAACTTGGCATCCTCACTGAAAGGGAAAGAATTCTACATAGAACCTTGGCTAATAGGAAAAGATGGTTCTATGTAGAATATTTAGGAGTTCCCTGAGAATTATATGCATGCTTCATGCATGGAACAGTGATTTGGCTCCATTTCAGACACAGTGTTAGCATCTATGCTTATTGTGAGGCTTGGGTTTCGCGTTTGGCTCTAAACGACAGACCTTGAGTACGTGTGTAGTTAGCATTACTGGTCTCCAGCTGAACGACAGACATACTCGCACACTCACCCGCAGGTCTCCGTTGGCCAGGTGTGCAGCCGCCGTATAGGAACCATAGACTGGCTCCTTGCGGTAGATCTTAATGATGCTGCGGTCCTGAATGTCCCGGACGTCCTCCAGCTCGTAGAAGACGTTGCGTGCCTCATCCTTGATCAGGATGGCTGTGTTGGGAGACTTGAGCATGCTAGCTGTTAGCTTCTGAGGGAACATGTGCACGATGAGCGCGTGTAGAGTCTCCATACTGCTCAACTCATGGGTGATGTGGACGCGCCTTGTCTCATCGCCAAACTGCAGGAACAGCACTCCTGTGGAAAAGGAAGAAAAGACAGAGCGTGAAGGACATTTTGGGAGAATGAGAACGAACCCTCTCTGATAGAGAATCAGAGTTCCAAATAGAACCACCTTTAAGGGTTCTTCGGACTTCCCGATGGGGTTTCTACTTGAAAACATTCTCTGACTGAGAGTATTACACATATTATTGGAAGGATTTTTAAGAGCGCTCTACATACAAAACTTCTCAAGTGTTCTTTGGATGGTGAAAGGTTCCTAGGTTCCTAAAGGGCTTACACTTGGAACATTTTCTAACACAAAATGAGATTCTATACTTAGAACCTTCCTTAAGGTCCTCCTTTGAATAGTTGATGAGAAGAAGTTACGCATGGAACCGTCTCTGATAGAAATGGAAAGACAAACTTCCCCGTGTGTTCTTTGGATGGTTAAAAGGTTTCTAAACCATCTCTGATAAAGAAGACCTCATAGAACCTTACTTCTTTGGGTTCTTTAGATGGTTAAGGATACTTAGCTTCGTGAAGCTGTTCTTACTTGGAGAACATTTTTGGAACCTTGTGTGGTAGAGAACAAGAGTTTTACACAGAACCTTCCTCAAGGGTTTTATTTCTTTTATTTATTTTTTTTGGAAAGTTATCGGTTCTTAGCTTAGTAAGGGAGTAGTTAAAGGAGTTCACGAAGACCAAAGAGAATGATGGACAGATAAGACTAGCGCGAGAGACAGAGAGGCATTAATCAAAGTCGGTGTGTTTAGCTGCTCCCTGATGCTTCCCATCAGTCTGAGTCATTTCGCACTATGTGTGTGTGTGTGTGTGTGTGTGGTACAATAGCGGAACTATACATCAACCTTCACAGGACAGCACTCTGGCAGGAAGTAACTAATAGCAATATAATTGGTGTGTATCGATGCCCCGCATTCTGATGTTCCTACATCCCCAGGGTCCTATGTTCCTTCACGTCTATGTTCCCTCTGTATGTTACATTAAAAGGGCAATCAGTGCTTTTTAACTCAGTAAATTGTCTACTCGGATAACAAACTCATCTGGTTTTCGGGCTGAATTTGTATAAATCATTGGAAAAATCTAGTTTCAGCTAACGCCCCGAGAACATAAGGATATTTCATAGAAGGTTTAAATGAAGAACCAGTGAGAACATACAGGGCTGTTGACTAGAATTTTTAACGAGGGAACATTGGGCCCTGGGAATATAGAGTTAAAACATTAAAATAAGAGAATATACGGCCTTGAGAACTTATTGCCTTGAACGCATTGGGCTGTTGTTTCCTTTTAAGTTTAAATTAGTCAAATATAGCCCTGGAAATATGGGCTTATTTTCTAGAAATTAAAAATAAGGGACTGTAGCGCTCTAAGAACAAAGGATTCTCTCCTAATTTCTTTTCTTTCTTTTTTTTTTTTTAATGAAGGCACAGAGTTTTGCAAAAATTAAGGGGAACAAAGGGCACTAGGACTATATGTTACTGTATATGTAAATATAGTGTTATGTCCTAGAGAAATTCACTAAAGTAATGTAGAAAATATAGACAAGAGAAGGAAGTAAATACAGGGTTCGTTACGAGAACATCTGGAACATCTCTGGGAACATAGAGCTAAAAAGTGTAAATAAACGGTCTGCACTTATAGAGCGCGTTTTCACCTTAGACGTTAAGTTCAGAACGGTAAAGTGACAGCTGACGACAGAAACGCTCCATATTATGCATAGCTACTAATCCGAAACACGATAGACTGAGAGCACGAGCGTGATTCGTGTAGTAAAACACCCGAGCGGACAGCGCGATAACAGCACACACATGCAGTACTGTGTATCATCCTGCAACACGAGTGTAATATATCCCTGCTATTAGACCTGCCAGCCTGCCATTTCTCATTAACAAAGCGGAAAGCAGTTAGCGGCTAATACCACACAGCATGTTTATCTGGAATTAATAGGCGATCGGGGAAAGTTCTTCCGTAGGGAGCGCACGCATATACGCTAAAGAGACACCCGGACACATCGGTAATTTATCGCGATGATCCGATTAAGCCATCGAGGAACGGCCGCAGATCGAGTAAGTGGAAGTGTTTACGACGACGTGCGAGATGAAGTGCGGACAGGAGAAGAGAAAAAGCTTTTACACTCGGGTCAAAAGCAACGTGACCACAAATGGGTTGAAGTTTGAGTGAGTTCCTGCCGAGCATACCCATAATGCTACTGAAGTGACACTTCATATTCGAGTACGTGTTAGGTAAAACTAAGACGAAACCATTTGTCTTTCAACAAGTCCTCACATGACGTGATGGGCTCTATATTCAGCTGCCTAACCCTAACCCGTCGTAACCTGGACATACCATTTACTAAGCTCTCTCAAAGTGAACAGACTTTTTATTATTATTTTCAGGGTCACGGGGAACCTGGAGACTATCCCAGGGAGCATGGGGTACAAGGCGGGGTACACCCTGGACAGGGTGCCGATCCATCACAGGGCACACTCACACACCCATTCTACAGCCAGCCGGCCTACCATGCATGTCTTTGGACTGGGGGAGGAAACCGGAGTACCCGGAGGAAACCCCCGCAGCACAGGGAGAACACGCAAACTCCGCACACACAGGGTCACGGTGCGAATCGAACCCCCGACCCTGGCGGTGTGAGGCGAACGTGCTAACCCCATGCATTTTTAACATTTACAAATCGCTACACTCTAGGGCCAGTGTCCTTGTGCTTACTTTTTGTGTTTGTGTTATAATCATGAAATTAGAGCCCAGAATCTGAATACAGTGTATGGTTATTCACATATTCCACATGATGTAAGACCTGGTGTTATCACGTTCAGGTGAAGGTGTTTATTTACGAAATATACTTGTGAAATATAGTTTCTCCTGACTGCAGAAATAAAAACCTATTTATAGTGCACTTACACTTTTCAACCCTGCTGTGAATGAGTTTCTTTTGCACTTTTCCCATTATGGATTAGAGTTCAACATCTCCATTTGTGTTTCATATCATGGTTTGGAGCAAACAAGTTCAGGTTCTGTATCGTGGAGGCGGCGGAACACAGCACGGAGCCCGTGTTTGTGCGTTCGTGTGCGAGCAGGGAGAAGGTGCATTTTTAATGCATCGGACTGGTCAAGAGTGAGTCAGAATCAACGAGCATGTAAGCTGTCGGGGTAGATGTATGGTGTAGGTGTGTGTGTGTGTGTGTGTGTGTGTGTGTTACCTGGAGAGCGCAGTTTGTTCTGGCTGGCAGAACGGGACAGCGGAAGGCTCTGACGGAAGCGGTTCATGCGATTGAAGCCAAGCGGCATGTCGGCCTCAGACATGGTCTCCAGAGACTCAGCTGAGGCGTAGGACAATTTGGATGCCTGATCAGCCAAACCAGACTGAGTGGACTGGGAATGGCGTGGACTACGGCTCTGTACATGGTAGAGAGAGAGAGAGAGAAAGAGTTAGAGAAAAAGTAGATTCTCCACCCAGCTACAGTGCGTAATGACCTCCTTCACTGAGACTAAGGCACAGAGGCCACACCTCCTTCACTGAGACTAAGGCACAGAGGCCACACCTCCTTCACTGAGACTAAGGCACAGAGGCCACACCTCCTTCACTGAGACTAAGGCACAGAGGCCACACCTCCTTCACTGAGACTAAGGCACAGAGGCCACACCTCCTTCACTGAGACTGAGGAACAGAAGCCACACGTCCTTCACTGAGACTGAGGAACAGAAGCCACACGTCCTTCACTCAGACTCAGGAACAGAGGCCACACCTCCTTCACTGAGACTGAGGAACAGAGGCCACACCTCCTTCACTGAGACTGAGGCACAGAGGCCACACCTGCTTCACTGAGACTAAGGCACAGAGGCCACACCTCCTTCACTAAGACTAAGGCACAGAGGCCACACCTCCTTCACTAAGACTAAGGCACAGAGGCCACACCTCCTTCACTGAGACTGAGGAACAGAAGCCACACGTCCTTCACTGAGACTGAGGAACAGAAGCCACACGTCCTTCACTCAGACTCAGGAACAGAGGCCACGCCTCCTTCACTGAGACTGAGGCACAGAGGCCACACCTGCTTCACTGAGACTGAGGCACAGAGGCCACACCTGCTTCACTGAGACTAAGGCACAGAGGCCACACCTGCTTCACTAAGACTAAGGCACAGAGGCCACACCTCCTTCAGTGAGACTGAGGCACAGAGGCCACACCTCCTTCACTGAGACTGAGGAATAGATGCCACGCCTCCTTCACTGAGACTGAAGGTACATCCTTGAGGCTGCTCAGATCTACTAATAGACCAATAATGCATTAAAAGAAATAACAGCAGAGAATTATGGGCACAGACTCTGTAACAATTATAGAAACCTGCTGAGTGATAATAAGGCTCCGTCTCCGTCTCAATCACCGTCTTCCTATCTCGCGCAGGCGGACTGATTTAAAAGACGGTTTCTCCTAATGAGCAAGAGATGTGCGCTATTGTGTGGTTTATAGTCGTGTCTCTCCATGGAGGCTGAACAGTGTTTAATGATGAGACTCCCACGTCTCCATCACCGCTCCACAGCACCGCACTCTTCGGTAACGAGCTCCCAGGATGTACTTTGCAGATGCTGGGTTGAGATTCATCAGCAAAGCAGCAAGAAGACTTCTTTTCTTTCATCTCCTCTGTGGTTAATCCACTACATGGTGATTTTCCCACCAAGTTATTTGCTCGAGCTGAATGATGAATATAATAACGTGATGATAATAATAACGATCCGTGTGAGAAATTTGCCGGATGCTCCATAAACTGAGCGTAATTGTTGATACGGGGGAATTTTCCTCTGAGGAGACATTTATTTAATATTTTAGGAAGGAGTCTCCAGTCTCAGTGCTTCGTAACGATGAGACTTAAAGCTGTATTAAGTATTCCTACATAGGAGAATTTTCACGACAGAGGAGTTCCAGTTTCACGGGAACATGACAAGCTGTGGGATGTTTTTTTTTTTTGTTGTTGTTGTTGTTGTTTATTTGTTTTATTAACTCAATGTAAATTAGATCAATTATAATAAGAATAAATACACTGCAAGATGTGCTGTTACTGGAAAATAATCAACTTCGCAGTGATCACAGTATCTCCTGTAGAAAATCGTGGACCCCTCGACTATACGTTAATGACATCTGGGTGTTCCTCTCTTCCATTTTGAGAATCATGGGTATAAACTATGGAGTAATCTGAATATATTGTATTTCTTACGCAAACTTCAAACAGATCGACAGGCCACGCCCACAATTGACTGTAGTAGCGGTAGTGAAATTTGTCCCCTCGCTAGTACAGTATGAACGCGGCATAACCCTGACGTTTGCTGTTTTTTTTTTAATCATTTTATTATAGAACTAATAATAAAATACATATAATAATAAAATACATCAGTCAGTGGAATTAAATGGAGAAAATGGGGAAGAAAACCGAACTACTCTCAGTTACAGCTGTCCACTAGTATGCAGTATATTGCACATGGGAGTGTTTTAAACTGTCAACCCTGTGCTGAACTGTGAATACATTCTCTTTTGTTCCTCCTCTCTTTCTTCTTGCTTTGGTTCAATGAAGTATTCAGGGCTGAAAGTGCTCGGCAGCACTGAAATTGCCTTGCCAAATAGCGGCAGATTGATGGCTGATTCAGTCTTTTGCAGAGAGCGTGAGAAACAGAGGGATCGTGTCATGCTGCTCTCCAGGTAGATGATCGGGAAATGGCAGGCTGCCTCTCCGCTAACAAACGAAGGGGAAAAATGATGGATGAAGCACAGAGAAAGAAACTTTTCACCTGCTGATTTTACAAGACGTTTTTTGTCGAGCAGGAGAAAGAGCAGTGGTAGCTCATTGGTTATGGTTCACAGGTGTGCACAGGATTTGAATGTAAATGCAGGATTATTTAAAAAAAAAAAAGTGAAGAGAAGGAAGTAAAAGGCAGAATGAAAAGGAGGCAGGCTCGGACGAATGACAGACAGGATACACTAGTCTAGGACAAAACTGTATACAATACAATACTAACTATACAAAACGATACAAAACTAACTATACAAAACGATACAATACCAAATCAAAACCAGAACGTCAGTTAGAAAAAAAAGGTTCGTAATGGTGAGTGGCAGAAAGCAGGCATGAGATGTCGCACTGAACAGGAGTTATTCATGTCTGGGTTATCTAAAGGGATTAGTGTGTGGGAATAGGTGTGCATTTGGGTCATGTGATATGATCAGTATTGCCAACACAGTAACGTTTTTGCTAGATTTGTTAACTTTATTATTTTTTTTTTAACAACCTAGGAACAAACCTAGCAAATTTTTGAGCAGTTTTAGTGTCTGTCCTGCTCTTGATAAGGTTCTCCACCTCCAAAAGCCAGTCACTGATCACCGTTGTTACCAACGACCAATCACTGATCACCATTTTCCCCAACGACCAATCACTGATCACCATTGTTACCAACGACCAATCGCTGACCACCATTGTTCCCAAAGACCAATCACTGATCACCATTTTCCCCAACAACCAATCACTGATCACCATTGTTCCCAACAACCAATCACTGATCACCATTGTTACCAACAACCAATCACTGATCTTCATTGGTCCCAACAACCAATCACTGATCACTATTGTTCCCAATAACCAATCACTGATCACCATTGTTCCCAATAACGAATCACTGATCACCACTGATCCCAACAACCAATCACTGATCACTATTTTTCCCAATAACCAATCACTGATCACCATTGTTCCCAACGACCAATCACTGATCACTGTGTTCCCCAATGACCAATCACTGATCATCATTGTTCCCAATAAACAATCACTGATCATGATTTTTCCCAAGAACCAATCACTGATCATCATTGTTCCCACCGACCAATCACTGATCACTGTTTTCCCCAACGACCAATCATTGATCACCATTGTTATCAACAACCAATAACTGATCACCATTGTTCCCAATAACCAATCCCTGATCATCATTGTTCCCAATAACCAATCACTGATCATCATTGTTCCCACCGACCAATCACTGATCACCATTTTACACAAGGACCAATCACTGATCATCACTACTGTTCCCAATAACCAATCACTGATCACCATTGTTCCCAATCTATTCAAAGTGTCAATCTTTCCTACTTCATGTAACTCATTATGATACGCAAATCACAACGATTTGCGTATGATTCAATGATTTGTTGAGGATGAATCTCGCTTAAGGCACCAAATGGGCTAGGACCGGCACTGGACTGCAGAGCTAAACAAATATTTATTACCAGAGATCATGATTTCTCAGAGGAAAATAGAAAAAGAGCCCAGATTTGGGCAATAATTCGATAAGAGCCTAATTCCATCAAGTGTATCATTTCAGCAGAATCGACTGCTTTTAATCTGGAGGACAGAGAACCCTCCAGAGATGCCCTTCATATTCAAATGATTAACATTCGTATAGTAGAACACACACACACACACACACACACACACACACACACACACACACTCTTACTTCCAGCGTTAAATCCCAGTTTTTCCTGAATTTCCTGTTATGACCTTTTCCCCTTAAAAAGATTTATAAAGAGTTATAAAAAAAGATGCAAGAATGTACGGATCTTAAACGGATCTACAGATCAGCTTAGCCTACAGTACATTCAACGGGATGCAGCAACTTGACCTTCAAAGCAAACGGCTGCAGGTTTATGTTATAAAACACGACGACGTATATGTGTAAACACATACAAATGAGAGTGATGGCCCGGAATTGACCCCTACTGGTTTGGTCTTGTCCACCATGGAGTGACGGATATGAAACCATCTAAATTCAAGTTCGGTGAGATCCTACACTATCTCAGATGTCATATACGCGGGAACTTACAGATGGGCCACTTCTAGGCCAAACACATTACATACGATGTGTGCAATTGGGCCAATTTTTGCTCAGCCCACACTTACCATTGCCGTAATGTGCCTGAACACACCGTTTGGCCTGAAACCATCTATAATTATTTTCCAATATCAGCACGCCATGTCTTACGTCAAATTGCCATTCATTACACTGCCACATGCTTTCATCCAATTGCCAACTCTCACCCCTTTCCTTAACTATCAGGCTCTCACCTTAGCTTCTTCCTGGGTCTTGTCCTCGCCTCATCTGAGAGATACGAAGCATCTTTTCAACCTGCCACCCACGCAGCATCTCCCTCTAACTACCCTTCTCTGTATAGACGAGCTAACAGATGCTTGAGTTAGTTAGCAATGCATTGATCGACAGATGGAGCAGGAGACAAAACTATCCTTTCCACCAAGATAGAAGGACAAATTATGCTGTCTTGGTCTCCTGACTCCTAATGGTCTGAAAATAGGGTGAAAGCTTAGACAGGTTTCCCTCCTGGGAACCTCTGATGGGACGTCCAAACGAGGCAGAATGCAACCCAAGCTTGACTCTCTGGTAGCCTATAATCACTTAGCTACTGCTCATAAACAAATATGGTGTGTGTGTGTGTGTGGGGAGGAGATCTGCTAACAAGACCCAGGTTGTGCGAGAGAGTATGAACAATCAGAGACACCAAGCGTCAGATTACCATCGTATTAAAGCAGTGAATGGGGAAATGGACGACAAAAGCTGTTCAAGTAATAACCCCACTCTGTTTATCAAATCCCACCACACCAAGACGCCAAGTTAAATATAAATCATTAACAACATGAATACAGCATGAACAGATTTCTTTTGCATACACAACAAGATGACTCCAGTTTTAAAGCTGTTATAATTGTACATCGACTCAATGCTTCCTTTAGCAATACACACAGCTATTACGGCACCCGAGGTGAAACACCGTACAGTTGTGCCTTTAGGAGCATAATATTTTGCTTATTCCCTGTGGGATTGTGAGTTTGAAACCAGTGACTCAACTATTCCAAGTCCAGGACCTAGCCAAGCGGGTGGAAGTTTGTAAATCGGTCGGAATTTTGACGGAGACAGTTCCAACGCTACAACCAATACGAATACATATATAATTACGATATTATGCATATCTTAGCTCGTTAGGAAGCTGGGGTCAGAGCTTCAGGGTCAGCCATGACACACACATTTGGACCTTTGACACATATTTGAGTCTCACAGGCTTTCAAATGCACCAGACGAGACAAGTACCTATCTAGGCAATCACGCTAATAACCAGGTCCTGAACATCAACGCCAATTAGAGATGCATTACTCAGTAGTCAGTAAGAATATTGAGTACTCCCACCCAGATACAGTATATACATGCATAATCACCCAACATGTGATACCGGTACATTTGCATACATAGGAGCCATTCTATAGATTCCATAGAGGTAATATATACAATAGATAACATGCTTATTGCACATTATTATCATACATGCATATGTAGAAGCTCTAGCATAAGCCAAAGATAGCATATGGATTGACTTTGAGAACTGACCTTAAAACTCCAGTAGTTTGGCTGTTGCTGTGAAAAGAGAGAGAAGAGAGGAAGAAAAGGAGTCAGTCATGTCACACGTTTTCCGCAGCAACACAAAACCCTCTCAGCAGGTTCATGCCTCTTGACAGCCAGCCTGCTGAGAGAGGGAGTATCAAAGAAAACGACAAGGACGTCACTTTGAATAAATGAATCGCTCTTTTGTTTTCGCTAACTGCGTATTTTTACACCCTGGCGTAATTTACTCAGATAGAATGTTTTATATTATGTTAGTGTTGAGACTATCCACTTAATAAAGCATTGATGGGAATGCTATCACTTGGGCCTGTTAGGTCACCCTGATGACTGGATTGTAATAAAAATAAAAAAGATCATATAGAAAACTATATATAGTACACTACATTGCCGGCAGTTTTTCCTGTTTGCGTCATATGAATCAGAGTGGAACTGTAACTGTCACGTAATGGAGGTTAGGATGGATGCAAGTGCAGGTAGGAGCTTTTATTAAAGAGAGGCAGGCAGACAAATCCAAATCATGAGACAATAGCCTGGTCAAAAAAAAAAAAACAGGAAATGGGTCAGGCGATTGGCAAAACGGGAATCGAGAAACGTGGACGAGGACAGGATCAAAACTAGGACACAAAACACGATGAACACCGGTATACTTGGTATACAGAAAACACACGCAATACTTCGCAAAGACTCTTTTATGTGTGGTGGGATTGTGCGTGAGATCGGGTGCAGGTGTGCGTGATTAGAATGAAAGCGAGTGTTCTGGGAATTGCAGTCCACGGTGGCCATCTTTGTATGCCGCAGTGCAGGATGGGAAATATAGTCACTTCACTGAGACTAAGGCACAGAGGCCACACCTTCTTCACTGAGACTGACAGGTACAGAGGCCCCACCTCCTTCACTGAGACTGACAAGTACAGAGGCCACACCTCCTTCACTGAGACTGACAGGTACAGAGGCCCCACCTCCTTCACTGAGACTGACAGGTACAGAGGCCACACCTCCTTCACTGAGATCGACATGCATAGAGGCCACACCTCCTTCACTGAGACTGACAGGTACAGAGGCCCCACCTCCTTCACTGAGACCGACATGCATAGAGGCCACACCTCCTTCACTGAGACCGACATGAATAGAGGCCATGGCTGATTTTAGCGAGACAAACAGGTACAAATACCATATCTCTTTTAGTAAGAATGACAGGTACAGAAGCCACACCTCCTTTACTAAGATTGACAGGTACAGAAGCCACACCTCCTTCAATGCAACTGACAGGGACAGAGGCCATGGCTTGCTTTGCTGGGACTAACAGGTATAAAGGCCACACCTCCTTCACTGAGAATAATAGGTCTAGAGGCCACACCTACTTTAATGGAACTGACAGGTATAGAGGCCACATCTCCTTTACTAATTTTGACAGACACAGAGGCCACGCCTCCTTCACCTATCCTACTATTGAGATTACTGGGATGAGCAAATTAATTTCTCTCTCTAAGGTACAAATGAGTTGCAGAATAGAATATAATAACCAAACACTCTCTCTCTCTCTCTCTCTCTCTCTCTGTGGGTGTGTGTGTGTGTGTGTGTGTGTGAGTGAGAGAGAGAGAGAGAGAGAGAGAGAGAGGGACCTCATGGTCAGGGAAGACCTTTCACTCCCAGTGAAATTAGACATCTAGAGTGAACCTATGAATTTTAATTCACATTCCTCATCTCACATTCTCTGAGCTTCTTCGCTCTTTTCTTATCAGTAGCATGCTCTCTCTCTCTCTCTCTCTCTCACACACACACACACACACACACACACACACACACCTGATAGAGAATGAGGCGATTGCCATGGGCTTTCTAGTAGTAAAAGACACACACACACACACACACACACACACACACACACACACACACACACACCAGTCTCACAGCACATTTATTTTTATACTGAAACTGTAGCAGAATTCCAGAAATCTCATCTCATCCATCTTATTACCATTCACACCACTGAATATTTCATGAATATTCCATTACCATGGCAGCGTGGATGTGTGTGTGAATGAAATGTGCAGATATCATCCAAACAAGTGTAACCTTTTATTATTTGCTAATTTGAGATTCGCTAATACTTGCTAATAATAATTAGCCAAACCACACATGAACGTTTCGACAAACACGGCCGACCAAACTGTCGCTCTGATCGAGAAATATGTCCCAGTGCTAGTTTGTTCGCTAGCTAGTCATGCTATGCACAGAACGGTGGGCTAGTTACAGCTGTGTTTAGCTACCCATTGCTAGTTCATGATCAATCATCATGTACGCTGAGAAGCTAGCAAAAACCTAGCGTAGAGAGAAATGCCGTACACGCTGCTGTAGTGTGTTTTCTAGACTTTACACTATATGGAAGTTTGGTTCAAATTGTGCCAGGAGTAGAATCCGATTAGCTAGGTTTGGCAGCTAGCAATAACTTCGTATGGTAACTTTTGCTAGCTACAATCTTGTAAAACAAAAACAAAACAAACAAACTGTACATGTATCTTCTTCATTTTCTTGTGCAAGTTGGTCCTTACCAGTATGAATGTAGGTCTGTTCTGTATTTATTGGTGCTGCTAAACAGTCATTTCTAGTGATACAACTCCAACGCTGATCCATTTTTGCAATTTATGACTGGACAAAGTGTTGATGTTTGGCTTAGCGCCATCTCAACACACACACACACACATACACACACACACTGCGACCGCTTTCATATTTGTGTTGCCGGGAACGGCGTCTGAAATGCAAATGCATCTCCTAAAGTCCTCTCCGCAGAGACTGCAAAGCAAATATGCACAAACTCCCGACACGAAATTACACACAGCCTCACACTAAACCCCTGGTGTGTCGTCGATGAAAAGGCGTTTTCAGAAAAGTAGGAACCAAGGTCAGATGTAATTCAATCATCCTTGCCGTGCTGCCCTGTGTCCTGCGTTTGTTCAGCTTATCAGGTATCACAGGACATGGAGACTAAGAAAGCGGTCTGTCCTGTCTGGCCTCTATTAATAGCTTTTACTGCAGGAAATGGCTTAATGCATGCGTCAAACTTCACCTGTGGCTCAAACATGGACGCTTCAGAAGGAGTCTATTTCATTTCCCCGGGATATTTGGTATCGTTTCGTTTTGTATTTTGCGTGTCGGGTTTTAAATGTACTTACTAGATGTAGAACTTACTAGACGTAGGGAGGCAGTGGTGACGGTTAAGGCGGTGGGTTACTGATCAGAAGGTTGGCGCTGCCAGGATGCCACTGTTGGGCCCTTGAGCGAGCCCCTTAACCCTCTCTCCTCCAGGGGCGCCGTATCATGGCACTCTGACCCCAACTTCGTAACATGCCGGGGTACGCGATGAAAAGAATTTCACTGTGCTGTAATGTATACGTGACCAATAAAGACTCATTATAGTTAGATGTCATTTTTGTTGCTGCTTTGTTTCGGCTTATTTTTTGTGTTCGGGGATTGGCTAGAAGTCTTTCCGTTGTTGATTTCAGCTAGCTAACTAGCTAACACAGCCATTATTATGTACACTTGGATTATACTTGCTTTGCGTATGCGAGATGGCTGTCGCACGTATCCTCTTTTCATTCGCTAAGAAGTCCACTAAGAATGGATGTATGCTTTGCATAAATTGCATATGGTGCCGTACCAATATAAATGTTGGGGGGCAGCGTACTATGACGTGATGTCATGTCAGTAGCAGAATAACATGCAACAACAACGGTGGAAGGTTTTCGACGAGAAGCTAGTCCACGGATACCAACATCTGTCTGTACGATTGTCTCGATGACAAATATATAGCATGAATAAAATGGCGACAATAAACAGGTCCAAGACTGTTGTGTTTTAATGACTGAGATCGATTTGAACGGCCTAACATACCATCGATGTAGATTCTGGCACTGTTTCAGGCATCCTTACAAGAGAAACAATAACTTAGCCTTCTGTGCTGATGCCATGTTTATTGTTAAGAGTACTCGAGAAAGGCTAGAAGGTCCGCAATCTGTAACTCCAACCAGGAAAATCGAAAGAAAATGCCCCCCCAACTTGAAATTCCTATTTGTCAACATGCAATAGTCTTCTCAACTACGAGGTCCTTCCCGGTTTACGGAGTGACGTCAAATAACCTGCAAATTGCCACTTACGATAAAGAATGCAGCAATATTCTGGGCCCTAACCTGCCTGCTAGTGGATATCCCATCCATCCATTTTCTGTAAATAGGGTTGCAGGGAGCCTACCTGGAGCTTATCCCTGGGGACTCGGGGTATGAAGCAGGGGACACCCTGGGCGGGGTGCCAACACATCGCAGGGGACAATCACACACACATCCATTCATACACTACGGACAATTTAGAGATGCTAATCAGCCTACCAGAGTACCCCCCCCGAAGCATGGGGAGAACCTGCACACTGGGAATCAATCCCCCAACCCTGGAGGTGCAAGGCAAATGCATTAACCACTAAGCCACCATTCCCCCACTAATGGGCACACAGTGTTATTGTAGATGATCCTCCAGTCACACCTAAAGTACACAAACGACTATGTGAACAATGCTGTTTGTGTAGCTGTTGTGTACACACAGGTATGCAGCTTAAGAGTTCCTGAAGAGTCCTTTAGGTGGTTAATCATTTTATCGTTCTAAAGGTGCCCATGGGAAGCCCATTTGAATCCAACGGTTATCAGTGGGAGTTCATGGAGCAATATTAGATCTCCATGTACACTCATGGACCCACATAGATTCTCTAATAGGGTAGAACATGGGGCCTCATTAAAAATTCATGGTGCTCCCACTTGGAAGATGTATGAATGTATGTCTTTGGGAGTCACATGAGGCACATTAAATCCCATTAAATGCGAACCCACTGTATGAATCCGTTTATCTTCGGTAATCACTTTATCCTTGTCAGGGTCACGGTGGAGCCAGACCCTATCCAGGGAACACTGGACATGTGGTAGGATGGGATGCTGGTCTATCACAAGGCACCATGTGCATACACTCACTCACACCTGTGAGAAAATTAGTGTAGCCACTCCACCTACCACCATGTTTTTGGGACGTAGGAGGCCACTGGAGAACCTGGAGGAAACCCACAGTAGCTCAAGCACAGGATCTCACTGTGCCACACCAGAACTTCTATTCTACAATCCATATGCAGAGTGTTGCATTCCATGTTCCAGCTGTAAAAGAATCCATTAGGAACCATGTGGAAAACACACCATATTCCAATGTAATATATATTACATTTTCCATAAGGGTAGTGACAGGACTCAATTCTCAATTCGTTTTTTCTTTGGTTAACTTTCTCACAAACTATGTGCAGCATTGCCACCTCACAGCTGGTCTTGTCTTGGCTTTCTTTTTGTCAATATGGGTTTCCTCCAGGTATTCTGGTTTCCTTCCAAATCCCAACAACATGCTAATCGGTGGATTAGTATGTGGCAGACTAGCTTCCCATCCAGGGTGTATTCTTTTCCTCATTTCTGACATTTTCATAGTGCTACCATGAGATTTTAATGAGCACCAAGATGATTACTGCCTTCTCATGGGGTTTCACTTAATTCAGGCTCTTGTGTAGCTTGTAGTGTGGATGTCAGAGATGGCCATTAAGTTGTGCATCGATGCTGGTGTAGTTGTGGCAAAGCAATAACCAAAGAGCAGAACTGAAGGATAGCAGATGTCTTTGCTTGTATCACAACTCACCCATAGGTGCTACTTTTGCCTTGAGCTAAACACCAGATTCAAGAGATTCCGTTGAATTTTATCCAGACAGTAACCCCATGGGGCAATTCTGCACCACTGAGCAGTTCTTTGATTCGTTCAAATGCAAACCACTGGACAATCCCATGCGCCTGGGGACTATAGCCTGTAGCTACACACATTTGTATGTACACTCCCCCACCGAAAGTACTGGAACAGCAAGGCCAATTCTTTTCTTGGGTTTGAGATCAAAAGATGAATATGAGACCATCAGAATTTTCATTCCCTGATATCCCTGATATCTAGGTGTGTTAACAACTTCACCTTTGACGGCAGACCACCCATTATTTACGTGAGCAAAAGTATATGATATATATGATATATATATATATGGGCGCATGGTGGCTTTGTGGTTAGCACGTTCACCTCACACCTCCAGGGTCGGGGGTTCGATTCCCACCGTGGCCCTGTGTGTGTGGAGTTTGCATGTTCTCCCCGTGCTGCTGGGGTTTCCTCCGGGTACTCTGGTTTCCTCCCCCAGTCCAAAGACGTGCATGGTAGGCTGATTGGCATGTCCAAAGTGTCCGTAGTGTATGAATGGGTGTCTGAGTGTGTATGTGAATGTGCCCTGCGATGGATTGGCACCCTGTCCAGGGTGTACCCCGCCTCGTGCCCGATGCTCCCTGGGATAGTCTCCAGGTTCCCTGTGACCCTGAAAAGGATAAAGCGGTATAGAACATGGATGTAGATATGTATATATATGTATATATATATATATATATATAGACTTGCTGTTCCAATTTTTCCACAGGGACTGCATATTAATAAATGTATATATTTAATGTTAGAAGCGAATATGTAGAGAGATTATATGGTGAGAGAGACAGTAACCTGTTTTCTATGCTAGCTCTCCCCAATATATTATTTGTTAATCATTTTCGCCATATTGACCTTTTCTAAACTGATCATGCAGAAGGCTTTAATATGCAAATGAGCTCAATAACTCCATACGTGGTACGTGCTAATAAAAACATAGCAAGTAAGGAATAAAACATGACAGGGGGTGCTGCTACAGGAAAACCATCAACATCAGGATGGTGTGACACAAAAACAGCGTTCATATTTACCCTAAAGTATCACGATTATTTCACTACAACAGCACACCCTGAAGTGTTTTATTCCTCTTGTACCGCTGCAATTTGCCCACGCTAACAGTTTCTTGAATGTTAAACAACACCACGTCCTGATGTCCAAGATGTCGTGGAACATCGGCCAAACAAAGGAGTTCCTGTCCTCGCTCGCGTCACAGCGGCCAGAAAGATCCGGCCAGAAAGATACTGAGAATCTGGAGAGTACGATCTTCTCTTTCCCATGTCAGGAGACCTTCACCTCTGCGCTGACACTAAACACTCACAATGTCAGCAGTGGGGTGTTTTTGGGGGTTTTATTTTCTTAATTCCATTTTCTTAATCCCCCCCCACCGCTCTTGTAGCCGGTCCATTCATTTGTTCATGAAGTGATCAGGAATTAAATCGTTTTTTTTTTTTTTTTTTAAAGTATAGAACACCTACAGGAAGGTGAAGTTTTAGCTGATGGAAATACGTTCATTCATTCCGTTGGATCAACTCAAGCCAAATCTTAAGCAAACTCAGCAATACGAGACAGGTATACACACCTCTGCGCTTACACACACACACACACACACACACACACACACACACAAAGGTAGCTAACAAGATTTACGACTTCAGCTTTACCCTGGTGATACCGGATCACGTCCTTCCTGAGCAAATATTATCAAATGACAAAGCTCTGTGTGTGTGTGTGTGTGTGTGTGTGTGTGTGTGTGTGTGTGCAGGACAGACGCCAGCTTCCAGCCTAGTGATGTCATTTTCAGCCAAATACTGGCGTCTCCTGTTGCTTAGTAACGGTGTAGTGCAGTGTCGGGGAAAATTGGCCATTTGACCTGCAGCTGGATGGAAGAGTTTGCTTGAGCCAAACGGACTGACATCTGTGTCCCACACACACACACACACACACACACACACACACACACACAGCATGGTGGCACTACAAATATGTAGTTACTCACTAGCTGCACCTGATCCAACTGAGTAACATGTGTCAACTTGGTGAGTGAGAACACCACACACACACACACACACACACACACACACACACACAATCCCTTGTATGAACAGTTGCTGACAGAAGGACAGAGCAGGCACACGCCACATGACCCGCATGCAAAGCAGTCTCTCTCTCTCTCTCTCGCTCTCTCTCTCTCGCTCTGTCACACACACATCCTCATAAACGTAGCATGCACACACTCACAACCACAATGCACCTGCAGCTGGTCTCCACGACAACCGCGCTAACAATAAACAACCGAAGCGGACAAACACCTCTTACCTGCACCTGTACGCGTGGATGTGCGTGCACACACAAATGCACACGTTACAGACGTCTGGATGCCTTCAGTCAGTGTGAGCGTCTATCAGCTGGCCCAAAACACTCATTCTCTCGCTTTCCTCTCTCTCTCTCTCTCTCTCTCTCTCTCTCTCTCCCAGCAGCGGCGCTTTATTTAATTCATTACCACATCGGCAGACTGCTGCTTGGCTGCTTTAACTCTTCCGCACTAGAGTGTCAGGGTGGTGGTGGGGTGGAGAAGGAGGGAGGTGTGTGTGTGTGTGTGTGTGTGTGTGTGTGTGTGTGAGCGTGAGACGCACTGGGCTAATTAACTCTCCTCTTCCTCTTTTACACGCTGCCGCACTTGTCCTCCCATTCCCTTGCTTCCCTGCCCTCCTTCTTCTCTTCCCCTCCTCCGACCCATTCCCAGCAGTATTCCGACATATTCCTGCGATTCCTCTCTGCGGGTTCCTGCAACGATGATATCCAAGCAACCTTCCTTTTCCTCCCTGTCTCTCTCTCTCTCTCTCTCTCTCTCTCTCTCCAGCCTGACCTTTGCAATATGATATCACCAGCTTCCATATAAGGGCAACGTCGCCGTGGCAACCGTGGACTCCACCTGTCTCTCACTCAGCCGCTCTGTGTCACTTGCTCGCTCGTACACACACACACACACACACACACACACACTGCACTTATTCATTCAGCCTGCACTTCCACAGCGTGCAGGTGACGACAAGAGGAAAAACATGGAGAAGAAAAAGACGAAAAGAATGAATGAAGAATGGAGATGGACAGAGATGGAGAGAATACAAAGAGGGACGAGTACAATAACGATGCCGTGAAGGATGTGTATGGACTTCCTGTACATTAGCCAACTACATTTACACACACACTAATGAGCCAATATTTATTCCTACCAAGTTGGGACAAGTTTAAAGGAAAACTCCACCCTGAAACATGTTTATTCTGGGACATTTGGGGGCGTGTTTAGTGATTCTGGCACCGATCGGTTGGTTTGTGCTGTATTTCTGTTATCCACATGCGAAATTAGTGCTTGTGTGCGAACACTAACATCACCGTTATCGCTAGTTATCTCAAAGTCCCAGAATGCAACGCGGCTATACGACGAGGTTCGCCGAGGAGTCATCTCGATGAGCGCGTTAGAGGAAGCGGGTCGGTTCGAAACAGGGCGTACAGACGCGACAGCCGGACAGACTGAAGGGTTAAAGCGCCGCTGCATCGCTCTCTTTAAGTCGAGATCAAACGAGCGCTAATACCTCTGGCACAACTCGGCATTGCGGGTAGAAAGAACACAGATACCCCGACGTGAAAATAGAGCAGCGTGTATATGAAAGAAGTTCAAAATCAAAACATTAAAGTCATCTGACGTAAAATTAGCAATAATGAATCAAGGTACACAAACATACGCACAACTACAGACACTGGAAGAATCTGCGCTGCTTGTCCAAATATCCGAGCTAGCTTGCTGGCTAGCTACCGTAGACTAGCTGCCTAAGCGATCAAACGTAACTGATACACGAGCTACACGATCGAATCCGTTCCCGAGACTGGATCTGTAACGTCACGGCTCTTTTCAACGATTTACAGACACTAGGCTAGAGACGGGTTTTTTTAATACAATATATAATCTCATAAGGCGCACGGTGGCTTAGTGCTCCGCACGTTCGCCTCACACCTCCAGGGTCGGGGGTTCGATTCGCACCGTGGCCCTGTGTGTGCGGAGTTCGCGTGTTCTCCCCGTGCTGCGGGGGTTTCCTCCGGGTACTCCGGTTTCCTCCCCCAGTCCAAAGACGTGCATGGTAGGCTGATTGGCGTGTCCAAAGTGTCCGTAGTGTATGAACGGGTGTATGAATGTGTATGTGAGTGTGCCCTGCGATGGATTGGCGCCCTGTCCAGGGTGTACCCCGCCTCGTGCCCGATGCTCCCTGGGATAGTCTCCAGGTTCCCCGTGACCCTGAAAAGGATAAAGCGGTATAGAAGATGGATGGATGGATGGATATAATCTCATACTGTACCTCCAGTACCTGCTAAAAAGGTGCTTAGCTCAGCTAAAATGAGCGATCTTCTTTAATAATTAAAAAATAATAATAAACGCGCCTTTAGAGATGAATGCGAATGTGTTCTTGGGGATTATGGAAAGCGTGCGTAGGATTGCCATTGGAATGAGCGGATTTTATTTTATTGTATCGGGGGAAGGTTAAGGGTTGGCATCGGGCACGGGCGCGTGAATGGGAAATCATGAGGTGATTCATGGAGCCCCATAAACAACCCATAAAATTCAAGTAATCCGTTGCGCACATTCCAATTAACAGCCATTGGAAATTCCCAAAAGGAATTTGTTCCATAGCAGTGATATGAATTCATGTGTCACATGGCTTGGGCATTTCCATGAAAATACTCTAAATCTGACGAAAAGTGTCAGACTTTTAGTTCTACTAAAACATTTGGGCCAGTCCTATATCTGTTATCTGACCTTTAATCAGCCCTTTCTGATATTTGGACTTCATTACTTCCTGATATAGTGAAAGGGGAGCAGAATCGGTGTACGGCGGTGAAAAGAAGTGCTTAAATCAGTGCGCTTATACAGAATTGTGTTAAAACTGCAGCAGGAGTGTAAACTATTTAAAGCATCTGAAAGTCTGGCTGTGATTTTTTTCTTAAACAGGAGTGACTTGAGGTTAAATAAGGACACTCGCTTGTGCGTAAATGTGTAAACTGGAGTATCAGTCATCTTCAATAAATCATCATAACATCATGGTCAGGTTTCTTTTATTTATATATATATATATATATATATATATATATATATATATATATATATATATATATATATATATATATATATATATTGGATGAACTAAGAGCTTTTGTACACCACGGCGTTGCTTTAATTCTCCAATCTGACTGGTCACATGGTGTTGATTCATTTTCCGAGCAGCACTGAGAGTTACACGTGCTCACTCCAGTACATTTTCATTTGATGTGAACATTAACGAATCACTCGGGGGGAAGGAATAAATCACGTCAAAAACTTGCACGCCAAAATAAATAGATTTCTTTTTTTTTTAAAACGGCGTGTCGAATATTCATTAAAAAACAACAACAAACAAACCATGAAACAACAATCACGTGACAACAAATGAATCGGGGTGGGGGTGGGGGTTGGGGTTGGGGGGTGCCTGTGAAAATAAATAATCATGTGGGAAAAAAGAGGTTAAAGAAAATCACCTGAAAAAAATGAACTGCGCAAAAAATTGGAAAGTCATTTGGAAAAAAAAAAAAAATCACATTTGGAAACAAAAAAGATATATATATATATATATATGGAAAAATAAACACATAAAAACGGCCGTGCAAATAAATGAATCATTTGGAAATCACGTCTAAAAAAAAAAAAACGAATCAATTTCGAAAAAGTCGAGTCAAAAAGAAACGACGTGGGAAAATTTCACGTGAAAATAAACGAATCATTTGGGAAAAATCGCAATAAAAATGTTTAGGGGGGAAAAAAATCCTATAAAGAATCAATTGTGCAAAAATTGCACGTGAAAATAAAAAAAAATGCACTTGCGAAATTCATTTTGAAGAAAAAATATCACGTGGAAATAAATGAATCGTGTGGCAATCGCATGAAAATTGCGAAATTAAAAAAAGAAATCGGTCATGTGGAAAAATACAGATTTTAAAAATGAAATTTGCATGTGAAAAAATGTAAGTTGGAATCCTGTAAAAATCAATAAATAAATGAATCGTGGAACAAAAAGTGAGAATGAACACACTGTGTGGATTTTCTGTACGAGTTCAGTTGTTCGCATGCGTTCGTGCGTACCTGTTCGCGTGCGCTCCTCTCTGAACTTCCCCTCATGCTGCCGTGGGATGGAGACGGCGATGGAGGGAGCGAGTGCTGAGGCGGATACTTGTTCTTCAGGTGGTCCATGAAGGCGTCGCGTTTGCGCTCCAGCTCGGCTTTGTGCAGGTTGCTGAGCGCCTCCAGGCTCTGAGCGGCCATCACCGTGTGCCGGTGCTCGGACGTGTGCACGAGGCCCACGTTGGAGAAGCGGCGCGCGCCATTGCCCAGGCTCCGGTACTCGCGTGGGTACTCCAGGTCATCCGTGGAGATCATGTGACCGCCACCGCGCTCCGGGTCTAAAGGAGCAGCAGAGGAAGAGAAGATGAGGAGGAAGAATGGGTGTGGGTGTAATCACACAGGACGTCATGTAGTCCAACATGGCAAACACACACACACACATAAGACGAAGGGAAAGCGACAGAAAGAGAGAGAAATGGGATGAGCGGTTAGACGAGTGCGTACACACAGCTGCCTCCTGCAGAGACATTGATCTCAGACTTAAATAGGAGAAGCGTGAAAACATAACAAAAAAAACAAAACAACACACCAAGCAGAAGAATGAGGTAGAATTCTCCCTGCAGGACGCTCCATTTGCTTTTACCTGTTTGCTATTTCAAGCATTGCTTATTTGCTGTCTGAACACACACACACACACACACACACACACATAAGGTAAACACCAAGATGCCGGTTTATCAGGTTCCCCCACCATACACGTGTCCAATTACTGACTCTAGTCTATCTATTACTGTACATAATGTCTCTTGTCCCTCAACTCCATCCATCAACGCTCACTGCACGGTGTGTCTTAATGCGCTACTCTTCATCAGTGTCCAGATGTTACGATGTTCTCTTTGGACTGTTGGTCTCTTTCGCGACAGTACTGCGGGTTTTATTGAGGGATTAGACTTAAAGTGCACCTGTGGTGGTTTTTCAGATATTCCCTTTCATGTAGTGTGTTCTACACGTAGCTGTTTGTGAGTGTAAAACGTCTGCAAAGTTTCAAAAATCAAAGCGCACGACAAACGGAGTCATCGACTCCTAAAAGAAGGAATCGATTCGGAACAGCTGAAACGACCCGTTAGTGATTCCAGACTTTACTTCCTGTACTAACCTACGTAAGTTTGTAGCAATAAACCCCGCCTCTGGTCTTCATCGGCTGCTCGCTGACAGCGGTAGACCGATCACGACAGACTGGGACGTCTGACCAATCAGAGCAGAGTATGCTCTCTGAAAGGAGGAGTTTAGAACGAATCCTTTAGAACGGATCATTTAACGAGTCGTTTGTGACACCGGGGGAAAAAAAGATAGTGCTGCAGTTTAAATTATGAGCACGTTAAAGTGTTTTTTGATCTCGGATGCACGTAAATCTATCGTATGAGAGCTTTCAAACAAAATTAGGCACGTTTCAAACCCATAATAGGTGCGCTTTAAGTGAAAGTGAACACATGCGGCCAACAGTATAAGCGTGCCCAAATCTACTTTTAAATGTAATCAAGTATTTTTTATCATTTAAAAAAAAAAAAAAAAAAAAAAAGGTAAGAAGGTCATGTTTTTAACTGATGGAATTACGTTAGTGACGTGTTTTCATTTGAAAACTATTGTTTACTAGCTAGAGTTTAGCTACTGTAGAATTTGACTCGCTGCCTAGCTGCTTACATTAGCTGCTGGGAGTGATGCTAGTTTAACCCGGGACTAGCAAAGAAAACCGGCTAACTTAGTTAAATATAGCTCTAGTTAACTTTAACAGATTAGCAAGACTTTCCTCGAAAAGTCTTTCCTTTCCTTTCCAGATGGAAGTCACCGCTTCCAGGGAGGCAAAGTACACGCCTCATATTTTCTACAAATCTTTGCTTAGCATATCCTAGCATACTGAGATATTTTACTGAGGTAGGGCCAGGGGCGGTCACCGTATTATTCGTATTCAAACATACTGGGATTGTTATAGCGCTAAGTTCATTGTGTAGCATGAGAAGGTTACCACTAGAAGTCGACCGAGCGATCGGTCTTGCAGATTAATCGGCACCGATAAACCGCTGGAACTATCGGTTATCTGCAAAAATCCACAACGTTCCCGGTTGCAGGAGCGGCTGAGAAGGGTCCGCTGTCATCATACAGTACGAGAGCGGCCTCTAGAGGCGAAAAAAATTATCACTGACTAATTTTTACTACACCTGGGGGTAAAAAAAAAAAAAAAAGGAAATTGTTCAATCATGACTTCCTGTTTCACAGGGGTATAAATATGAGGTAACACACAGGCCAAATTCCCTTAGTCGTTCATAACAATGGGTAAGAGCGAGGAATATAGCTGAGATGTGCGGAACGTGTGTCTATATCGTCTCAACGCACTGTGAAGAGGACGGTTCGAGTGGATAAAAATCTCCAAGGATCACAGCTGGAGAACTGCAGAAGTTAGTTGTGTCTTGGGGTCAGAAAGTCTCCAAAACTACAATCTGAAGTCACCTACATCACCACAAGTTGTTTGGAAGGGTTTCAAGAAAAAAGCCTCTACTCTCATCCAAAAACAAACTCGAGCATCTTCAGTTTGCAGACACTACTGGAACTTCAAATGGGATCGGGTTCTACGGTCAGATGAAACCAAAATAGAGCTTTTTGGTAATAAACACCAGAGGTGGTTTTGGAGCACACAGAGAGGTAGCCATATGGAAAAGTTCCTCATGCCCACGGTTAAATATGGAGGTGGATCTTTAATGCTTTGGGGCTGTTTTTCTATAGAAAACCTGTGGGGTGAACTGAAGAGGAGAGTCCACCAGTGTGGACCTCGAAATTTGAAGGGTCTGGAGAGATTCTGGGCAGCCATAAGGACATGGCCAACTTTTTTGAGGTACTTTTCCATATGACCAACCTCATCAGGTATTACAGGAGAAGACTCAGAGCTGTTATCTAGGTAAAGGAAGGTAGTACAAAGTATTGACTAAAAGGGTGCCAATAATTGTTGTACAGCTATATTTAAGAAAGAATTTTTTTATTTTTTTTTGATAAACCTGTGTTGTGTATGAAATCGTTTGATATCCATGAGAGCAGAGTATTTTGGTGAATTGTTTGAACAAAAGATCAAAAGGTTAAACAATAAAGACCATTTTTCACAGCCTTCTTTGCTCATATTTACCAAGGGTGCCAATATTAGTGAAGGGCAGTGTATCTCAAAGTCTGTTTTCCTGTCGCCGAATACTTTAGACTTTTACAGCCTACATTTCAAAGAAAGAAACCTCGAATTTCTACTCACATACGGTACGTCTTTTAAACGTCACTATTTTTCTCTGTGTATAATCATAAACACTTGGCTCCAAAAGTCTGAGACCGCGAGTGAAGATGCTTCTATCGTGCATTATTTTCTCTTTGAATACAACGATTTTCATGACAAATGATAATATCGGCAACAACTTTGGAAAAGGATCTTTGAAATCCAGTCGTGTGTAAAAATAAGTACACCCCAGGGAATTTTATTCATTGATTTATTTATTTATTTTACGTCTTTGGACGAGCAAAATTCGATCCTCTTTAACGCCGTGCCTATTAATAAAGTTGATACACTCTATCAAATGACACCGACATTTTGTAGCAATTCTCACGATTTAAATGAACGAAAAACAAACATGGAAAAAGTCAGAAAGTTATTTTCTTCTAAGGAGTTATTTCTGCTAAAGGGGGCAGTACTAGCTTCTGAAGCCAAGGGTGTACTTACTTTTTCCACAGAAGACTATCACATCTATTGATATTTCTGTTGAATAAATGATTGAAAAGGCTCATTTTCCTCGTGGTTTCGTTCAAGTATATCACCTTCATTAATAGGCACCGTTTCCATGGTGATCAAACGTTTGCTCGTCTGAACCTGTCAGAGAAAACAAAACTCAACAATTTCCATGGGGTGTACTTATTTTTTCACACGACTGTATATACATGAATGTCAGAGTTTCTTAGTATCTTGTATGTCCCCATTTTTGCCTTAATGGAAAATATGAATAACGTCCTTTCGTGTGTGCACATCTTTACTCTGGAGCATGGGAGTGGGCGGGTCTATTTGCACACCTATACCTGCAGTAGAGTACGGGACGTTCCGGAACATTCTAGAGACACAGACACAAACGCGCTAAGCACTAACAGGTGGCTCAGAAATCTTCTTAGGAAATGGACGACTAAAGTTCTGCATTACTGCGTTCCTTTTTATCCTTCTCACACCCTCCATCTGTCTTGCTCCCTCCATCTGTCTTGCTCCCTCCATCTGTCTTGCTCCCTCCATCTGTCGCCCCCTCCGTCCCTCCTCACCCTTCCAATTAGGACAGTAACTCATGACGCACTCTCTTACTGCTACTCTACCATGATGCATGTCAACCTGACAGACACCCTGACGAATGGCCTTTAATCACCCTGCTTAACCTCCTGCCAAACACACACACACACACACACACACACACACACACACACTTAGCCGTACAGTTAAACAGAAACATACAGACGAAGATTAATGAAACATGTTGACTGGCCAGAGAAAAACTTTGTGATTGTTGTGTTACCTTGTTTGGGAAAGTAGGTCCCGGTGTTAGCTGAAAGAGAAACATCGACCACAGTTACTCATCAATCACACACACACACACACACACACACACACACACACACACACACACAGACACACTTCTATGCTAAGATTTCAAATCATTCCTTCCATTTCTTGCAGAATCACAATCCATAATATGAATCAAGAATCAAATCAGTGAGCACGACGTCTGATTTTCTGTCACTGACTCACCACGAACGCTTTCTTTTATTCTATTTTTATACGTCGTACATCAAAGCAAATCAATAATCAATCGAAACACCAGGACTGTATTGCTCACACAGCCCTAATTCAAGGAATACTCCAGCGTTTTGTTTTTTTTTTTTTAAACCGAACGTCTATCCTGTGCATCGCAAAAAAATAATAATAATAATAATTAAAAAAAAAAAAAAAGTCTGATGTGTTTCCCTGAACCGAGATAAAACTAGAAAACGTGTTGACTCGAAATTCATTCGTAATGGAAATCGTGGGGCGGATGTTGGGGCAGTAGTTGGGGCGGATGTTGGGGCAGTAGTTGGGGCGGATGTTGGGGCAGATGTTGGGGCAGATGTTGGGGCGGATGTTGGGGCAGATGTTGGGGTGGATGTTGGGGTGGATGATGGGGCGGATGATGGGGCGGATGATGGGGAGGATGTTGGGGCAGATGTTAGGGCAGATGTTGGGGCAGATGTTGGGGCAGATGATGGGGAGGATGTTGGGGCAGATGTTAGGGCAGATGTTGGGGCAGATGTTAGGGCAGATGTTAAGGCAGATGATGGGGAAGATGATGGGGAAGATGTTGGGGCAGATGTTGGGGCAGATGTTGGGGCAGATGATGGGGAGGATGTTGGGGCAGATGTTAGGGCAGATGTTGGGGCACATGTTAGGGCAGATGTTAGGGCAGATGTTGGGGCAGATGATGGGGAGGATGTTGGGGCAGATGTTAGGGCAGATGTTGGGGCAGGTACAAATTCAAAGCAACAAGAATTACAATAAAGGTCATACGACAAGAAAGGTTTAGCAAAGCTGTTTTTTATGGAGTTTTTTATTTTCATTAATTATTATTATTATAACTGGAGCAGCGAAAAAGTAATTCCATTTACGTGTGTGTGTGTGTGTGTGTGTGTGTGTGTGTGTGTGTGTGTCCATGAGCAATCAAGCCCACAAAATCATACTAGTAAGTTATAACCAATAATCTAACTCCTATGTAAAGTCATCTCGTCACTTTTCACGTACCCTTACTAAACAACTACCTTTAAATTGTTGGCACTACCTTCGTTATGAGGTTTTTAACCAAAAGGAAGTGTTTCATCGATTAAAACGCAGGAATATAATCAGAATCTAACTAAGTTCATGTTAATATGATTTCTGTAGAACGGCATCGAGCGTTGTTCTTCATTTAGTCCCGCCCCTCAGAAGCTACATCAAATATTTACATGTTACCCAGAAGACAAAATAATCCTAATTTACACCGAGCATCCTGTTCAAAAGTTTACATCCCCTTGTGCTGGGAAGTAGGGGAAGCGGTATCTCCGTGGTGAAGATGTTGGACTTCTGATCGGAAGGTCACGAGTTCGAATCCCAAGGCTCTTAACCCTCAACTGCTCAGTCGTATAAATGAGATAAATGTAAGTCGCTCTGGATAAGGGCGTCTGCCAAATGCCATAAAATTGAGCATCAGTGAATGTTTGCACCTTTTGTAATAGTGGTGTACAAGTCCCTCGGTTGTCCTCAGTGTGAAAAGATGGGTCTCGACATCATATCGCCGCTGTTACAAAGGGGGTCAAAAAAGAATGTGCAGGACCTGGAGAACGATCGCGAAACATAAACGCAGTCGTTGATCATCCAGGTCATGGCACGCGGTATGTAAGCTTTTGAACTGCTTCAATTTGTGTATTTGTGTGTTTTTTTTTTTTTTTAATAATTGTTAACATTTTGCAGATTCTGCAAGGCGTACGTAAACTTATGAGCTCAACTGTATGGACGTGTCATACTGTACCGAACCTTCCTGAATGTGTAGTCTCTTTCCCCCTGCTGGTTTTCTTCCTAATTTTTCTACAGGCTCGTTTCTAGTTTCTAATGGATCCGTCAGCCTTAACTACCAATGGGTGACAAATTAATGATGGAGGGGGAAAAAAAACCCGACATAAACTTCTTTTATAGGATAAAGGTGATCAGGCAGAAGAACTTCGTAATGATTTACAGTGATCTTCACTCCAAAGGTTGGTTTTAGATTTGCCGTTAACTACACGTACCCAAGATGGCCACTGCACACGTACTACGTGCAGTCGTGTGGCGCGTTGCTTGTGCGTATCGTCGTAAATGAACACGGGGCGTCCGTGTGCTGCAATACCAGCGTACACAGTGGGAGGCAGTATAGCACCATGTTTCACTGTGTCCCAAACGTTATAAACAAACTAACCAAACAATGTGTCTTGAATACTTGGCATACTTATATACTGTTATAGACCGTTATTGAGCATTAACACGAATGGCTTTCCTGTACGATACTAAAAGGTCTGTTTGGAGTACCACTTTTCTAGATTTCCGAGACAAATCACGATCACGGCGACGATCATGGCAACAGTCACACCGACGGCAGAACGTTTTCCAGCGCCACGGTGTGTCTAACATCACCCTCGACTTGAAAACCAGATGGAGAGAGATGTCATGGCTCTGACGTGCGCTCTGTCGGACGCCTCCAGATGTACGAGTTACGCAAGAGAGTGTCTGAACAGTGCGACTCGGCGTAGACGCTGCACATGCGTGTAAGCATGGTGAACGTATACATGTTTAACGGAGTTGTCCCCGTTAACAAGCGACAAGTGGAGCCAAAACATCAAACATCAACAAAATGCCTACAGCAGTATAACAGTGCTAAATCTCTTTTCCTTTAAATTGTCACAGGTAAGCATGCCAAGCACTCTGTACAGGATCCTCCTCCTTTAAGGGACAAACTGACAAATATTTAAAGACTATACTTTAACGAAAGCATTTAGATGGTCCAGATGTTACAGCAGTTCTAGTGTATTGATACGGATTCATTAAAATATATAAATACGAAGACATTTTTCTGTCGAGCCACACATGATGTTATGGAGATGCCGGTGATCCTGACCCTTTCTGCTCTCCGGACCGGCCTGATCCATCCGGATGCCTTACGTCTGGATGGAGCTCTCATCAACTGGAGACTACAGCCTGGAGATTGCTGAGGACGGTACCGCTTGAAGTACCATGGAGATGGTTTTGGACCTCAATTCCACATGGACGTTCTCGCTGTGGTTGCAGCGATGGCCTTGGGACTTCAATCACCACATGCGGTTTTACACTCAGGTCTCCTTTAGTGAACAGTGGACTAGTTCAACAAAGACTTCATATAAAACCATAATGAACTTTCTTTTACTCTCACACTATCCGTCGTTCCCCAGATGAGGACGGGTTCGCGTCTGAGTCCGGTTCCTCTCAAGGTTTCTTCCTTTTACCATCTCAGGGAGTTTTTAGGAAGTCCGAATATAAGGCGTTACATTCACATTCACTCCTAGACATCTATTGATCCCGTTCACTAATTACACACGCATTGATTGATGGAGGCGTAAAAAAACAACAACAACCTAACAAGGTTTCTACTGCGTCTATCTTACTCGTACTTGTCATTCAGCGACTCCCGCTACGATTTTCTCCGGCTTACGCGTGATAAATCGCTCGGACTGAATTCCTTCGAAGGTTTTTTTTTTTAACCGAAAGGAAACGCTCCATCGATTATACACAGGACGAAGACAAATGTAATCGTAGTGATCGTACCCCGAAAGCTACAGATGACGCAAATAAATTCACGGCTGACTCCAGTGACGTGGCGATACACAAGAAGTGTAGCTTTAAGCATTTGAAATGGACCAAAAGGATATCTTATAAAAACAACGAGTCACGTGTGTAAGCGGGCGTTTGACACGCCCTCTTGTGGACGAGGGCGTTCATAAAACGGCGACCAAAAACAATATGATCCAATCCGTTTGTCACGAATACGACCGGCTATAAATAATTCCTCGGCCACGCAAGATATCTGTTAACAGTAAGCTATGGTTGCTAAGCAACGTAAAGGGTACATACGTGTGTATGAGGTGTATATATCAAGGTTTTCGAATACGTATTTGCCAATCAGATTTTAGAACCAATGCTATCCATCCATCAAGTCTTGTATCAGTACAATAAAACATGCTCAGGTCGTAGCAGGTTAAACAAAGCCTGGGAACTGGAGTGAAGCTCATGTCTCAGGGCCTGAAGGTGAGATTAGAGAAACACCTCAAGAAGAATAAGGACATGGCGCTGACCTCCTCCATCAGCGTAGCTCTCATAGAGACCTGCTCCACATCCCGTGTTCATCCCTCCTCGGCAGCCCTGTTTTCATCTCCTGCCCTTATTTCCTTACTTACTCCCATGAGATCTGGTGTAGCGCTAGGATATTAACAGGAGGTGACTCGCTCGCAATAGGTTTCGCATTACACGCTCACCACATTGCATTAAAGGTGATTGTGTTCGCAGCTCGTTTGTTTTAGCGCGTGCTAACGCGCGGTCTTAACGACACGGTCTCGGAGATGACTCGGGAGCTCGGAGAAACATTTTTAAACCCCCGACGAGCAGATATGCAGCGTTTATTTGCTGGAGCTACGGTACACTCGGTAGATCTTTTAAATCCGGTAAACCGACCGTTTTTGGACGCACATTTGTCGACGGCAAAGTTGCGCAAAGTATTGGCACCCATCTATTCTGTCTATCAGTGGAAAGGGATGACCATAAAGGAATCACCGAGCGTTGTTCCTGGACTTCTAAACACCTCAGTGGAACAAACCATTCACGACCAATTTGATCTCCGGGTCACTGGACACAAACTGGTGTGGGTTTAAGGTCTAGAGGTTGAATAACACGCACTCTTAGTGCGTATCCGCTTTATGTCCCGAACGTCTAAACCTACGACATTGAACCTTCTTGACTAGTTTGTGCTCAGGCTTGCTTCTAGACCAGTGCACCGTGATATACATTGTACAAGTCTCTACGACTGTACTGGAGTCATGAACAACACTCTTTCCAGAGATATATCCCAAAGTTGGGGTGAATTGTGAGCTGTCACTATCGGTGAGAGCACCGAGACCCGCACAAGTCCAGGGTCTACATGAGTCGACGCGAAAGTCGCAAAGCCTTGCTCTCATTTTTAATGACCGACCTCGCACTCTCGGTCCGGACATCGTCACGCTCTCAGTTAAAGATATTGCTCCAACCGTAAACACAAGCTTAAATATCAACCGACGTAAGCAACTGACATAAACAAAGCTAAATAAAATGTTCCACAATGGCTCTGATTGCTCAATAATGCGTGGTTTGGAATAAATAAATAAATAAATAAATAAATAAATACATACAAATCAACGCATACCTAGTTATAAGGCATTCATAGATTCGTTTATAGCCGGTTATAAGACATTACATCAGCACTACGAAAGAATTTTGCCCTATTTTACTTACTGAACGAACGGGTCTTAGTCTCTGGACTGTTAAAGACTTGAGACAGATCTTGGTAACACGTTCTACGAAGGCCATCATGTGCAGTGACTTATGAATACATTCGTGACGTTATTACGACGGCTTATTACACATCACACCACAAGGATATCGTCTCGTGATGCACTGTGTCCTAGCCGAGAAGTGGGGCTTGATTGCAAGTGTTGTGAATATTTATAAGATGTCGTGTTAAGAAATTTCATAGAAACGCGTATGTATAGTACACACATGTAACGAAGCTTCGTAAGTGATTATAACGACGCGTTATAACGTGTTCATAGTTTATTACAGCTATGCCCGTCGTAGCAAGTCTTACCATCCTATAACGGGATATGAATGCTACTAATAACGCACGTCTTACCCATTCATAACGCATCATAAACATGGCTATGTAGTGTAACGAAGCTTCGTAAATAATTCATAACAACGTCTGTAATGCCTTATGTATACGTCATAAATGTGTTCACGGTTCAGTAGCTATAGAAGCGGAGCTTCATCGAAGGTGTTAGCTCGGTTTCTTTGGTACTGCTGATGTATAATGTGTTATGAACACTGCATATAGTGTTATCACGTTAACAATCCATAATGCATCCTAGACATAGGTATGTAGCATAATGAACCTTCATAGAAAGTGCTACCGTCATATAGCATGATACGAACGCTGGTCTAATCTTATCCGTTCATAATGCGTCGTAAGCATCGTGTAATGAAGCTTCTACTTATAACACGTTCACGACGCGTTAAGATTCAACATCGCGATAAAACATAACGCGTCTCCGTAATCATGACAACGCGCGTAATTCCTTACGGACGGATTATAGCACGACACGAGTGTGTTCCCGCTGTAGCGCGTGATAAACGCCACATCCGGTGACGTACTAGTCTGTGTTTATTTGTCTTTCCCGAGAAAGTTGTGTCATATGGATGGTTCAGGAGTCAATATAGGCAGAATCGTTAAAAAAAATAAAATAAATAAATAAATAGACAATACAGTGTGCAGTGTTTAATAAAGCAGGAGTCGATACCGAGAGCAGCACGATCGATATCGTCTCTATCTACAGCAATAAGGATTTTAATCTCCCTCCTTATATCATCCAAATTCCTCCGCTTCTTCGTCTTAATGAAGAGCTGAATAATCCGGACCCGCTCTCGGTGTCACCGCAGCCCTCTCGCTACGCTCTCGTTCCTCCCCGGGCTTTGAGGAATTTACCATTCGATGAATAATTTACACGTTATTTCAATAATGCAGTATTAAACGTGCAGCCAGGCGACGTTTTATGAAGTATAATTGGTGCTTTAAACACATAAAGGAATAATGTAGGGCTCTCGAGGAGAAGCTGAATTGAGTGACCTTGCGGTTAATATCGTTAGCATCGAACACTTACACACACACACACACACGCACGCACACACACACACGGGGACAAAGAGAGTCGGCGTGGCAAAGGCGCTGACAAAATGAGCCTGATGAATGGTGTTATCATTAGTGCTAAGTGCTTTCATTTGAAACGACGACGTGCAGCTTAGTCTTTCAGTCTGATTGGCTTTAGAATAAACGTCTGCCCGATTGGGTGTTCTAAACACTATGTTTATTCGAATAAATCATAAGGGGTCGAATACGCGCTCCTGGAGGTGCCGATGAGGGCGAACATGGGCAATTTCTTACATTTTTTCCCTTCCCGCTCTACCTGCAGCTAGCTGCACGAAGTTCAGGTGCAGACGCGGGCTACGCAAATATTCGTATAAGCATTCGTGTGTTTTTTTTTTTTTCACACTCGAAAGTTTGTTAGGCGGAAAAGCCAAACATGCGAGGGTGCGATTCACGAATCCGGTGCCGGATACAGACCACGACAAGGTTAGCTAGCTTGACAGGAGCTCGCTTGCTAGCTAGCATTTTGGTAGCATTATGTAGTGCTAGTGAAAAGAAATCGCACATACACCCGTAAACCTGCTACACGTCACGTCACATCACCAACACGTCAGCCAATCATGTAGCAGCAGCAGCACAGTGCATAAATCCATGCAAGGTCAAGAGCGTCGGTTTAATGTTCACGTCAAACGTCAGAAAGCGGAAGATTCGATCTCGGTTGTAGGTACCACGTGGGCTGGTTTGAGTATTTAAAAGATTTTTGCTTGTCAGGACGGAAACCGAAGTGGTCGTCTCTTGTTGTACTTTCGGAGATGCTTTTCTGCTCAGCACGGTTGTATAGAGCGGTAGGAAAGTTCCGATACGTCGCCTTCGAGAACTGACTGCTCACTTGCTGCCTGATAAATATATCCCACGTCTCGACGAGCGCCGACGTCACGTCATAATCGATGTCGTCCACGTCTCCTGTCAGTGGTTTTCACGTTACGTCCGGCATCAGATCGGTTTAATTAGCTCGTTAGCTACAGCTAACGTTTAGCTCACTCTGTAGGCGTCGGTTCCCATCTACCCCATCCGTTAACAGAAAGGCACCACCGTAGGACCATCGCTGACGATTATTTGGATTGGGGAACCTTTTAGAGAACAGTCCACTAATCAGACTTCTCCAGCCAGAAACAGAGGACGAGGTCTGCCGATAAAGGATAAAGCTATAGTTTCAAAGTTGATTGATATGGACAAGCTGGACCGACCTGGTAGGCGTGTGTAATAAAGTCAAACACACCAGGGCTGATTAAACACCATCGTTCGACCGGCCCTGAAAAGCCAAGGGAGAGCTAACCTGATCCCGGGATAAATGAATGTCTTTCATGGCTTATTTGCATGGGCCGAATCAGGTTACCCGGACGGCCGGACATATGGCGGACGAGGACGGAGACACACAAAGGCCTGGCACAGCTGATGTGTTTGCACAGTCGAGCTTGCTGAGCGTCAGCCTCAGCGGAGAAATCAACGCAAAGCAGGCTGACACGGCAGCCAGGAACAACAGTGTTCCGGGTAAACATGTCAGCTCGGGATCGTGAGGGAAAGGTTTCCGCCTGGATCTGTATCACGAACCCGTCACTAGCGTGTCAAGCGCGAAGTGTACGATCTGAGCATTTGTCATGCCCCGTGATGGCTGGAGAGACGACGTTGCCGTCACACCGCCTACAATTAACTCACTCTTCCGCGCTGTCGATTTTAATCCGCGGGTAGATTCGACTCTAAAAGGAGATAAGCGGCACACCCCGGAATACACTGGTCTTCAAAAAAAAACACACACACACAAAAAAAACAGTGTGTAACTGAAAGACTGTTGATTTTTTTTATATTTATTTGTCTGTCATGGCCACCGCCACTGTACCATTAATAACAGTCTTGCATACTGGGATAGAAATTACAGATTTATTTCCCGGTATACAAGACTGGGATATAAATCTGGAAATAAAAATAAATATATGGAAATAAAGAGATAGAGTGAGACTGAGAAGTGAAATAAATAAAAATGTTAAAAAATTAAAAAAAAAAAAAAAAAAAAAAAAAAAACAGGGGCAGTTGTGAGGACATTTGACACATTCCTATCATTGTGAGAAACTTGGGTCTTGCTCTCTCTGTCTCTCTGTTTCTCTCTCTCTCGCTCTGTCTCTCTCTCGCCCTGTCTCTCTCTCTCTCTCCCGCTCCCTCTCTCTCTCCCTCCCGCTCCCGCTCTCTCTCTCTCTCTCTGTCTGTGACTACAGTAAGGCCTGAAGATAAACGTGGCCTGGGCTGAGTATTACGTTTTAATGTGCTCTCAAAAGCAATGACCTGTTTTACAGTGGCCTTACAAGGTTGGACACGCGCACACACACACACACACACGCGCGCGCGCGCACACACGCGCACACACGCACGCACGCACACACGCACACACTGCCTGCAATGTGCTGCACTAAACACTCTCCCCTGTGCTCCTGAGCACCTTACTGCAAAACACAGCTACTAATTACAGTATGAATAAATAAAGCGGTGAACATGTGACTAACACAGCGACTGTGTTCAGCAGTCACATAATAAGTGTGATAGCGAGTAAATCCGACTCTGGGGCTCCTGCTGAAATGAATATTATAGCAGAGAATTAGGCAATTAGAAAGTGCATTAAAGTGTTCCAGTGGGAATATATCAAGATATGTTAAACAGTAAGACTGACCTCATCTCGCTCTCTCTCTCTTTCTCTCTCTCTCTCTCTCTCTCTCTCTCTCTCTTTCTAAAGTCTCTCCCTTGTGCTCTCTCGCACTCTCTCTCTCTCTCTCTCTCTCTCTCGCTCTCACACTCTCTCTCTCTCTCTCTCTCTCTCTCCCTTTCTCTCTCTGGCTCCCTCTCTCTCGCTCTCACACTCTCTTTCTCTCTCCCTCGGGCTCTCTCTCTCTTCCTCCCTCGCTCTCGCACTCTCTCTCTCCCTCTCTCTCTCTCTTGCACTCTCTCTCTCTTCCTCCCTCGCTCTCGCACTCTCTCTCTCTCCCTCGCTCTCTCTCTCTTCCTCCCTCGCTCTCGCACTCTCTCTCTCTCTCCCTCTCTCTCTCTCTCGCACTCTCTCTCTCTTCCTCCCTCGCTCCCGCACTCTCTCTCTCTCCCTCGCTCTCTCTCTCTTCCTCCCTTGCTCTCGCACTCTCTCTCTCTCTCCCTCTCTCTCTCTCTCGCACTCTCTCTCTCTTCCTCCCTCGCTCTCGCACTCTCTCTCTCTCCCTCGCTCTCTCTCTCTTCCTCCCTTGCTCTCGCACTCTCTCTCTCTCTCTCTTCCTCCCTCGCTCTTGCACTCTCTCTCTCCCTCTCCCTCTCTCCCTCGCTCTCTCACTCTCTCTCTCTCACCCTCTCTCCCTCTC
>NC_071256.1:36505729-36510729 GCF_023375685.1 Ictalurus furcatus
TATTTAATTATTATTATTAGTAGTAGTTTTTTTATTTAAATTTTTACTCTTTTTAAGTTTAAGTGATTTAACACGCTTAATGAACTGGAGAATAATACGTTTCTGTTGCTTTTTGTTTTTATTTTAATTATATCTTATACAACCAATATTTCTAGGTTTCATTCAGTTGTAGGATTTATTGATTGATTTATTTATTTATTTATTTATGTATGTAATTTTAGTACAACCTTTTCTATTTTAGTTGACAAATTGCTAATAGTTCAAGTTCCCGTATCGTTTTCTATAACGAATCACGTTAAACAACAGAAAAAGTCTGAAAGTTTTTAAAACCGTTTTACTTTGCATTTGAATACACGGCGTATCCTTTCAGAAAAATTTAAAACCACGACACGACCTGGTGGCCCCGCCCTTTCTGTTACGTAGTGAAGGCTGCTTCGTCGTGTCTGTTTGTTGTCGTCTGGGTATCAATAGTGCCAGCGTGAACACATGCCTCACACTAAAACTACACACTGTGTCGGACACAGTTTTCGTCTGGTTCTACGGTTCTGCGCATATTTCAAACCCTTACTGCGGGACTCGGCGTTAAAAGTTACCGTCGCTATAATTTCTTCTATATCTCCGCTCAGTGTGTTTAGAAAATCCAATGGGACACGACCATAGGTTCGTCTTCAGGTTACACCTCGAGTTCGACAACCGTGCGTCGGGAGAAAATAAAATGGAGGACTGTGGTCTAAAAAAAAGCACCTAAACTTCAAAGGCATCATTAAATGGTCTCTTTCGCTCGGAGCAGAACCTGCCATAATCCCCCATCAGTCCTAAAGTATGTCGTGAACGCTACTTAACTCAACAAGTCTTCTGATCCTCTAGAAGAGATCTGTCTCATCACCATGACAACAGGTCTCCATCATCACCATCATGGCACGCACACAAAGAGTATGAGAAAGATAGACTCGCAGATAAAGGCGTTATGAGTCTGGAAGTCTAGACAGAACGTGCAGATGAAAAAACAGCCGGAGATTAAGGAGTCAGAGGGGGAAAAAACGGAAGGTTAAAATGCTCTTATAGGAAAATCTGTCTGACACTGGTGGTAGTTAATAAAAAAACATCATCATCATCATCATCATCATCATATACTATACGTGGTCATGTTCGCACCTAGAAACAAGATCAGAGAGAAAACACTTCCCTGCAGTGACACTTCAGCTGGATGCTAACATCTTAGCGTTAACGTTATAGCTCGATGTCCAGATCGACGTGAGCCGATCAATACCGGGGACGTGGTGTAACCGATCCAACAGAAAACATCGACAGCAATCCCTCCTGCACTCATGAACCAGATGTAGTACAGATGTTCCGTTACTCAAAACATCATCATATACATCACCATGAGGGCTTTACGGTTCTCTACTCATAACTCAACTTTGATCATAACTCAAGTAAGGAATAAAACCCTGTTAGTGCTGTTATAATGAATGACGACCCCAACGGTGATCATTTTCTCCCCCTGTATTAAAAGAACAACATACTTCTTATCCATCCATCCATCCATCCATCCATCTTCAACCGCTTGCTCCTTTTCAGGGTCGCGGGACTTCTTATCCATTTACGGTTATATTTATTGTTCGTGTCGTAACATCCACAAAACAATCTAGTTCCAGTTATCACTTAGATTACCGCAGCTGCTCTATAAACAGCTGTTCTATCTGTCTTTTGGCTCGCTCTTTTGTTGCAGTAATAGTTCATGAATTGTGAAGAGGTCTGGAAAGGTACAGCTTAACCTCTGACTGTTACAAATGCGCCGACACTGGAGACTCCTTCCGTAAATGTCAAATAAATGTCTCCTTTAAAAAAAAAAAAAAAAAGAAAACTTTTCCATACATTTCGTACACATTTTAAAGTAGTTTATTATTTGTCTCGGATCACGTGGGTCAGTTGTTACTATAGAAACGACGACGTAAGCACAGTTTTCGAGCTCCAACTGTCACTCTGGTTAGTGCGCAGATTTGTTTTGTGTGTAACTAGTCAGAAAGACAAACAGTCCCATCCGAAAGTGTTGGGACGGCAAGGCCAGTTCGTTTGTTTGTGTTATAAACCAAGAACATCTGAGACGAGAGTGTAGGATTTCAGCTTATATTTCCTGGTGTTTACATCTAGACGTGTTTAACAACTTAAAACACAGACCCTTTTGTATCAGACCTCCTAATTTTTAGGTGAGCAAAAATATAAGTCGACTCTTCAGGAGGTGAAATGCTGCTCAACTGGGATAAGATTTGGTGATTGATGTTTCCAGTTTAAAACCTTCCACTCTTCCCTCCTTATAAAGTCCTTTGTTGAGTTAGCAGTGTGTTTTGGGTCGTTGTCTTGCCGCATGATGAAGTTCCTCCTGATTAATTTGGATGCGTTCCTCTGTAAATTGGCAGACAAAACGGTCCTGTAAACTTCCAAGAACTAGTTTACTATTGCAGTACCGAGGTTATCCACTGGGGGAGCACCAGGCACCGATGGACTTCCAGCAGAATTCTACAAACATTTCTGGCAAACGTTGGGAACAGACCTGTATGAAGATTTTAAATGGTCTATAAACAATGGGAAATTACCCATCAGTTGCACACGGGTGGTTTTATCTCTCCTTCAAAAAAAAGGTGACTTGGGTGTATTAAAAAAACGGGAGGCCTGTGTCACTTCTATGTACGGATTCTATAATCCTATCAGAATGCTTGTCAAATAGACTGAAGGACACACGGGTAGAAGTAAGTCAGACATACTGTGTGTCTGGACGCACGATAATGGACAGTGTACTTCTTGCACAATCAATTCTCACGATCTGGGTTTTTTATCCATAGACCAAGAAAAAGCCTTTGACAGAGGAGATCATTCATTTTGAAAGCACTAAATGCCTTTGGGATTGGTACAAGGTTGTTTTTTTTTTTTTTATCATGGATTAAACTGCTATATTCTGAGGCTAACATTATGCTGAAGTTTCAGGGAGGACTTAGCTGTCCCTTCAGAATGCAGTGGGAGAAAAGAAAAGGCTGTCCACTATCTGGGCATCTGTACAGTTTAGCCATTGAACTTTTATTGATTCTCTTAAGAAGGAAAATGCAGGGCTCGTCTGTGCGCGGACTACGGGAGAAAGTTTTACTGTCGGCTTATTCAGACGATGTAATGGCATTCGTTACAAAGCAGGAAGACGTCCGAGCTCTTACTCGCAGTCTAGCCGTGTACCAAGGGGCGTCTTCTGCGCGAGTAAACCTGAGTAAGTGCGAAAGTTTTATTGCAGGACAGTGGTGAGAGAAAGATCTTCCAAAACGACCAGAAAACTTACAGTGGGGAAAAAGAGGCCTCAAGTACTTGGGTGTCTTCTTAGGAGAAGAAGGATACCTGCAAAAAAAACTGGGAGGGAATGGTGGAGAAGGTACGTGCTAGGTTGTCTAAGTGGACTTGCGTCCTGCCCCGGTTGTCCTACAGGGGGAGGGTGCTGGTCGCCAACAATCTGATCGCCTCTATGCTGTGGCACAAGTTCACAGCCCTCGAGCCACCAGAGACACTGATCCGAGCGATCCAGAGGAGGATAGTGGACGTTTTTCTGGAATGGACAGCACTGGACACAAGCCCCTGCCGGTACAGGAGGGAGGTCAGGGCCTGATCGATCTGTCTAGTCGAATAAAGGCTTTTCGCCTGCTGACAGCACAGAGACTGCTCTACTCTACAGCACAGGACTGACATGGACTACTACAGCCTGTCTACTCTTGCATCGAGTAGAGAACATGGGATATGACAGACACTTGTTTATCCTGAACTTAAACGAGGTCGATGTATCGAGGACAACTGTGTTTTCTCAATCAGTTCTAACAGCATGGTCCTCTCTTTTAAACAGGCAACCAACCATGTTACTGTGTAAGCGAGGAGGCCTTATTTAACAATCTACTGATCCCAGCAAGAATCCTGACATCGAGGAGCATTCGCCAGCGCCTTCACAATGGTGGACTAATCAAGCTTGGAGGATTGAGGGCTGACAAAGCCTGGAAGGCGGGAAACTGGCAATCCAGTCCCGTCGTCTGCTGCAGGGGATGCTGAGAGAGGTGATCCGAGAACTTCCTCCAGATTTTAGGGAGGCTTTCGAGCATGGATGTGGATGAGACAATGGCAATGCTTCCCGTCTCTCTCCATTTCTGCATCGGTTGAACAGCAGGAAGGAGAACATGGAAAACTACTCTCTTTTAGCACACCACAGCTGACGGACAGTGAAAACGCCTCCAAAAAGGCCTTGTGTGCAGTCGGTGTGAAAGTCAGCCATCGAAACTCTGCCATCTGGTTGGTGTGAAGGAGTCGGACCTACGGGAGCCAGGCTCTTCCTCACGAGGCTTGCTGGAGTTCCCTGTACAAGCCTTGATCACGGGGCCGTGGCCACAAACAGACACGTGGCGTATATCGACTCCGCCATAGCTACAACACGCCCGGGGAAACGTTAGACCACCTTTCATTAAGATGTGACAAACTGGGAATTTGGATAGGGAGGATGAGTTAAATACTAACAGAGAGCCTGCTCATTTTTGGTCCTAAATACTCAGTTGAACAGAAAGAAAAGATCTACGTGCTCAATTTGATAACAGGCCAGGCCAAACTAGCTACCTGGCTCACACGTAAAAACACAATGAAGCCAGAACGGATGCTAAAACCCCTTTTGAAGGCCAGAGTCAGGATTGAATTTGTTTACTGTAAAATGACACACGGCCTGCGGGACTTCTGTACGGTTTGGGGGCAGGGCGAGGTTTTATGTCGTGTTGAACATGATTCTTTAACCTTGACCTTTTAACAGAAGCACTTAGTCTTAAACGAAATGCTTTACAGGTAATATTTTTATCTTTATGTGAAGCTTATTGTACAAGTCAGTTAAAGCAAATTACTACGGGTTTCTAATCGTTACACTGATGCGTACACATCTACTTCTGATTTATGCTTTTCTTTTATCTATTTAGTTACTTAAGCAGGTATCTAGA
>NC_071256.1:36515729-36533229 GCF_023375685.1 Ictalurus furcatus
ATCTGACCAAAGGGAAAAAGAACTCTGACAAGCTACACTGCAGATGAGAAGAAAAAAAAATACGTCAAATTCACACAATACATCACAAAATAAAAAGAAAACCTGAACGCGCTCTCATGGACATCGGAGGACAAACTGTCTCTTGCTCTTTCTATATCTCTATACGTCTCTCTTCCCCCTCTCTCTTCCCCCGCCTCTCTCTTTCCCCTCATATTTGTCCTGCTGGCATTAAAGCCACTCTGCTGGTGTTCTCTTCATATAGAAACAAATCAGTCAGCTGGCTCGGTTTCACACACACACAAACACACACAAACACACACACACTGCTCACTTGATTGTTGCAAGCGAGGGCTATTTTTATCAAGAAACACTGCGTCCTCAGCAGAATAATCACGACCCGAGAGAGCGGCTTCTCATCTCTACCGTTCGGTGAGTTTTCATCTCTCTGAACTTCTCTTTGCTCACTTTCCTCAGAAACGAACTGAAGGGAACAGAGAGCGGGAATAGCGAGCACGGCTGCACGACAGGGAGATATTTTACTCACAGACTTCTCATGAATATGGAACAGATTTCCTCAACAAAATCAGAGGAGCACAGAGTCAGTGATACTTGGCTGAAGACGGGTCTACATGAACCTTCATACTGTAACACCGACATGAACCTTCGTACTGAAACACCGACATGAACCTTCGTACTGTAACACCGACATGAACCTTCGTACTGAAACACCGACATGAACCTTCGTACTGTAACACCGACATGAACCTTCGTACTGTAACACCGACATGAACCTTCGTACTGTAACACCGACATGAACCTTCGTACTGAAACACGGACATGAACCTTCGTACTGTAACACCGACATGAACATTCGTACTGAAACACCGACATGAACCTTCATACTGAAACACCGACATGAACCTTCGCACTGTAACACCGACATGAACCTTCGCACTGTAACACCGACATGAACCTTCGCACTGAAACACCGACATGAACCTTCGCACTGTAACACCGACATGAACCTTCGTACTGTAACACCGACATGAACCTTCGTACTGTAACACCGACATGAACCTTCGTACTGAAACACCGACATGAACCTTCGTACTGAAACACCGACATGAACCTTCGTACTGTAACACCGACATGAACCTTCGTACTGAAACACCGACATGAACCTTCGCACTGTAACACCGACATGAACCTTCGCACTGAAACACGGACATGAACCTTCGCACTGAAACACGGACATGAACCTTCGCACTGTAACACCGACATGAACCTTCGCACTGTAACACCGACATGAACCTTCGTACTGTAACACCGACATGAACCTTCGTACTGAAACACCGACATGAACCTTCGTACTGTAACACCGACATGAACCTTCGCACTGTAACACCGACATGAACCTTCGCACTGTAACACCGACATGAACCTTCGCACTGTAACACCGACATGAACCTTCGCACTGAAACACAGACATGAACCTTCGCACTGTAACACCGACATGAACCTTCGTACTGTAACACCGACATGAACCTTCGTACTGTAAAACCGACATGAACCTTCGTACTGTAACACCGACATGAACCTTCGTACTGTAACACCTACATGAACCTTCGTACTGTAACACCGACATGAACCTTCACACTGTAACATCTACATAAACCTTCGTACTGTACCACCGACATGAACCTTCGTACTGTAACACCTACATGAAAATTCGTACTGTAACACCGACATGAACCTTCATACTGTAATACCTACATGAACCTTCATACTGTAACACCGACATGAACCTTCGTACTGTAACACCGACATGAACCTTCATACTGTAATACCTACATGAACCTTCGTACTGTAACACCGACATGAACCTTCGTACTGTAACACCGACATGAACCTTCGTACTGAAACACCGACATGAACCTTCGTACTGTAACACCGACATGAACCTTCGCACTGTAACATCTACATAAACCTTCGTACTGTACCACCGACATAAACCTTCGTACTGTAACACCTACATGAACCTTGATACTGTAACACCGACATGAACCTTCGTACTGTAACACCGACATGAACCTTCGTACTGTAACACCGACATGAACCTTCATACTGTAGCACCTACATGAAAATTCGTACTGTAACACCGACATGAACCTTCGTACTGTAACACCGACATGAACCTTCATACTGTAACACCTACATGAAAATTCGTACTGTAACACCGACATGAACCTTCGTACTGTAACACCTACATGAACCTTCATACTGTAACACCGACATGAACCTTCGTACTGTAACACCGACATGAACCTTCGTACTGAAACACCGACATGAACCTTCGTACTGTAACACCGACATGAACCTTCGTACTGTAACACCGACATGAACCTTCGTACTGAAACACCGACATGAACCTTCGTACTGTAACACCGACATGAACCTTCGTACTGTAACACCGACATGAACCTTCACACTGTAACATCTATATAAACCTTCACACTGTAACACCGACATGAACCTTCATACTGTACCACCTACATAAACCTTCGTACTGTACCACCGACATGAACCTTCGTACTGTACCACCTACATAAACCTTCGTACTGTACCACCGACATGAACCTTCGTACTGTAACACCGACATGAACCTTCGTACTGTAACACCGACATAAACCTTCGTACTGAAACACCGACATGAACCTTCGTACTGTAACACCGACATGAACCTTCATACTGTAACACCGACATAAACCTTCATACTGTAACACCTACATAAACCTTCATACTGAAACACAGACATGAACCTTCATACTGTAACACCGACATGAACCTTCATACTGTAACACCTACGTGAACCTTCATACTGAAACACAGACATGAACCTTCATACTGTAACACCGACATGAACCTTCGTACTGTAACACCGACATGAACCTTCGTACTGTAACACCGACATGAACCTTCGTACTGTAGCACCTACATGAAAATTCGTACTGTAACACCGACATGAACCTTCGTACTGTAACACCTACATGAACCTTCATACTGTAACACCGACATGAACCTTCGTACTGTAACACCGACATGAACCTTCATACTGTAACACCTACATAAACCTTCATACTGTAACACCGACATGAACCTTCTTACTGAAACACCGACATGAACCTTCATACTGTAACACCGACATGAACCTTCATACTGAAACACCTACATGAACCTTCGTACTGTAACACCAACATGAACCTTCGTACTGTAACACCGACATGAACCTTCATACTGTAGCACCAACATAAACCTTCATACTGTAACACCGACATGAACCTTCATACTGAAACACCTACATAAAACAGGCAGAAGCTGTCATATACTTTTGTATGATTGATACGATGTAAGTTTGATGTGAAGTTATTGTAGCACCACAGACAGTCATCAACACCAAAGTTTGTGTTGCCATAAAGTTATAACACTGTTTAGACACCATTATACATTACAAACTGTTATTATAATGCACTGTAAGTAGTGTACATGACATATTGCCAGCTTTCATACTGTATTATATATATATATATATATATATATATATATATATATATATATATATATAATTGTATATTGTAATATAAACACATGTATAACAGTTTATAAATAGTATAAGTCATCTCTAAGTAAAGTGAGATATATTATAAATGCTGTATGTGTAATAATTAAGTAAGACATTATAATGCTAATAGCAAACATTATAATGCACCACGTTAATTCATAATTTATAATACAACCCCAATGCCGAAACAGTTGGGACAGTATGGAAAATGCTTAAAAAAAAAAAAAACAACAAAAAGAGTCGTTTGAAAATTCAGTCCACCCTGTACACATTATTTGATGTTTTACTTTGTGAATTTAATTAATTAATTTTTTTTTACATATGCACTCATTTCAAATCTGATGACTGCAACACACTCCAAAAAAGTTGGGACAGTCAAATGTTTACCCCTGTGTAACATCAGCTTTTCTTTTAATGAAGACACCAGTCGGTAAAGTTTAGCAAGTGGAATTTTCCCCCATTCATCCATTATGCATTTCTTCAGCTGCGCAACTGTACAGGTCTTCGTTGCCTTATTATGCGTTTCATAATACGCCACACGTTCTCAATCGGAGACAGGTCAGGACTGCAGCAGGCCATGCTAGCACCCGCACTCTCTGCTTACGCAACCATGCGCTTGTAATCCGGACAGAATGTGGTTCGGCGTTGTCCTGCTCTGGATGGCAGCATATTAATGCTGCCCTCACAGATGTGCAGGTTACCCCTGCCATGGGCACTGACACGCTCCCATACCATGACAGACGTGGGCTTTTGGACCTGATGCTGATAACAGCTTGGATGGTCCTTTTCCTCTTTGGCCCGGAGAACACGACGGCTGTTTTGTCCAAAAACTATTTGGAATATCGACTCGTCGGCCCACAAAACACGACTCCACTGTGCTACTGTCCATCTCAGATGAGACCGAGTCCAGATAAGTCGGCGGAGCTTCTGGACAGTGTTGATGTACGGCTTCTGCTTTGCGTAGTAAAGCCTTAACTTGCATCTGTGGATGCAGCGGCGAATGGTGTCGTCGACAAAGGTTTAGCAAAGTATTCCCGAGCCCATGTCAGGATCTCCATTACAGACTCATGACGGTTTTTAAGACAGTAACGTCTGAGGTATCAGAGATCACGTGATTCAGAAGTGGTTGTCGGCCTCGCCCTTTACGCACCGAGATTTGACCGGATTCCTTGAATATTTATTTATATTGTGCGCTGGAGAAGGTGAAATTCCCAAAATCCACCTGATTTGTCTTTGGGGAATGTTCTTCTCAAAGTGTTGGATTATTCTCTGACGCATCTGTTGGTAGATCGGCGAGCCTCGACCCGTCCTCGCTCTTGAAGGACTAGGCCTTTTTTGGAGGCTCCTTATATACTATGATTAGACGATCGCCTCACCTGCTTCACATCACCTTCTTATTTCAACTTCTCACATCGCTTTTAGTCCTAAATCGCCCCTGTCCCAACCTTTTTGGAACGTGTTGCATGCATCAATTTCAAAATAAACATTTACCTTCGAATACCTTCTCTTTTTTTGTTTAAATACAAGTCAAAGTACATTTACTTGTCAATCACTCCTCTATGTTTTCATGAGCGTTTTCCATCCTGTCCCAACTTGGACTTGTAGTTTATAACGCATTTATGAATTGTAAGCAAAAAGCATTATAAGCACAAACTTCTAGCACGATAAATCAATGCTGAACAAATTCTGCCCCAGTTTATAAGTGTTGAGTGTCATATCTCAGCCCAGCCACGATTCGGTTTCCCGGGAGGCACCGCTTATTTCAGGCGTGGCCGCTGAGGACTACACTTCCCACACACGCATGCGCTCGCCTTCCCTGGAGTTCTGATCACACACACCTGCAGCCAATCACAAACACGCTCTCACCAGAGCATATAAGAGACTTTGAGTGCATACAAACTTTGCGAAGTAAACGTTCTCTGCCGTTATCCAAGCCATAGCTCTCGTGTGTTTTCACAAAGTGACTATGACCATTGTTTACGTTCCTGACCTCGATTTCTGCCTTGCCCCGTTTTATTTTGTTTGCCTGATCGCCTGACCCCTGCCTGTTTCTCGACTACGAACTTTGTCTATTCCTTTGGATTATTCTGCCCGAGTCTGCCACCCGCATTTGCTTCCGTATTCCGCCACGGTACGTTACACAGCTAATTCACATTCTTCGAAGCAATCATCGCTGACCCCCTAAGACTCCAACTCTCACTTTCTTTTCATTTTCACAGCCTCCACTCTCAGATCCGTGCCTTAATGGGGCCATAAAACATCTTCAGGGTCAAGCTGTGGTTTCTTGTTGACTTATTTCCTTGGAAGTGGGGCATGATAAGAGTTGATTAATGCTATGTTTCTCATGTCGGACACTCTGAGCTCTTAAGGAGTCTTTTCCCAGCTATTTATCACAATGCTTGAGGAAAACGTCGATATTCCCAATGGTTTGTCACACTGCGACTGTCACTCTGCTCTCACATAGTCTATTCTGGGGGAAGAGAAAAACACTTCAGAGTAATGAGAGTAGAATACATTTTGGACATGAATGAATTACAGTCTAGTGATTCATAGTTCACTGAGTGTGAATTGAAAAACTGTCACTATGACTGACATCACGTCAGTGGTGTTGTCATCGCCACATTGTTTCTGCTCCATTCACCCCATGTGTGTTTCTTTCTTTCCTTATATGGTCGCTTCCTGTTCGTTCCACTTGCCTTCCAAGTAAGCTTTGAAAAAACTTTTGAAGCCTCGTTTGTCGGTCTCCTCAGACTCCATTTTTATCACTCCATTTACTTATGTATTTGTTTCTTTGTTCATTTATTTACGTATTCAATCACTCGCTCGTGCATTCGTTACCGTTTCTGTAGATACTGACTTTGAAAATGTGATGTCATTTACTGTTGCGTTTGAAGTCGGAACTCGGAATGATGTCATTTTTCATTACGGTGCATTCGAACTACGAAGCATTTGGGCGGCTGTCGCTCAGGCGTCCACTAATAGAAGGGTTGGCGGTTTCGATTCCCGGCCCACGTGACGTCACGTGCCGAAGTGTCTTTGGGCGAGACACTGGACCCCAAGTTGCTCCCGATGGCAAGCTAGCGCCTTGCATGGCAGCTCTGCTACCATTATTGTGTGTGTGAGTGTGAACGGGTGAATGAGAACCAGTGTAAAGCGCTATGAAGGACCGCTAAGGTTGAAAAAGCGCTATGTAAGTGCAGACCATTTAGGAAGTAGGGAAAAAACACAGACACCTCCATACTTGGCTTTTGTTAGCAATTATCTAGCTAGTTAACTAAACATCTTCTTGCTTGATCTTCAATGGATCTCTTGAGTGTGAGTCATCTTCTATTCTGACTTCATTTGCATAGCATAGCCCAGAGGGTTAAGTGTCATTTCAGACTGGTCCTGGACTAGCAAAAACAGATCTGGAGCTATTACCCAGAATTATTTCTAGTTGTGATCCTCAACCTGAGCTACATCCTTGCTCTCTAGTTATACCCCATAACACGTTCTAACAATTTCAGCCGGTTCCATTTTCCCGAAAAATATAAACAAACTAGCAGTCTTTAAAATTAAACCAGTAGGACCCTGACCAGGCAGGTACTAAGGATGAATGAATGACCACTGTACGTAACACCATCTTTCTTTATCCCGTCAGCTTCATATCACAGGAAAGTTAAAAACAAACAACTTTTGTGGCGCATCCGATCTAGATGAAGGTCTTTCTTCGAACCAAAAAATAGCGCGAGTCCTATTCGTGTCTGCATTTGTACCCGTTACGAACACATCATCTGTTCATTCTGAATAACAGACGTATTCGCATTCGTTTACGTCCCTACTCTCTCTATATTTAACACGTCATTGATAGCCAAAGGACGGCAAAAAGCACAAGACACTTCATTTTGAGACCAACCTGGTTCCTCAGGCTCCTCAATTTCCATCGGCGCTCACTTTTCTCCTGCTAGATCTCATCCTTCCTTCTCTCCGTGCAGCATTAAGACAGTCCCTGACATCACTCACTCTTGGTAAAATGAATGGGCTGAGAGACACGCTGAAAGTGTGAAAGCCCTGGTGGGTGAGCTGGATAAGGACGGCTGCCAGTTTCTTCCTCCCACCCATCCTCTCTCTCTCTCTCTCTCTGAAAAGATCTCTCTCTCTCTCCATGTCTATATCTCTCTGTTCGCTTAAGTGTGCCTTTTGGTCCATCTCGAATGTGTGTAGAGAGCATACAAGACGAAAAAAAAAAAGAACTGGTTCTTACATGCCAAAAAGTGGTTCGGGAATGGGACACAATGAAGAGTCCAGAATTTATATTCACACATAAGAGATCTGGAAACCAAGAGAAAGTGTGTGAGAGAGAGAGAGAGAGAAAGAGAGAGAGAGAGAGAGAGAGAGAGAGAAGACGGAGGTGTGGTTCACTCGGTGGGTGGATGACAAGTCATCAGTAATCTCTAAACCTGGCTACCTGACGATCCTGCTGAGAAAAAACAAACACACACACACACACACACACACACACACCTTCAGCCATGAGCAGGTGTCCACTTGCCCTTGATCCACTTATATACAAGAGCTTCTCTCAGACAGACCCGACTCAGACCAAGTTCCTCCAAATTACACTGAAAAAACTGCGCCAAATTGCTAGACATTCAGGAAGCAAAAAATTTAATTGATATCCAACGAACCACTGAAAGGGAAAACGATGTATTTGAGATGAAAATAAAGCATACTTCACTGTTCTCCTCTACTGTGTCCTGGTCCTTCATGAGGTAGACACCTCATCCTATTCTATTATATAATTACATCATACATCATTAAAAACTGCTACGAGCTCTACACAAGAACAATCCGGCAGCTTAGCAGGCGTGAACTTCACCTGGGTCATTTTAATCATCTCACCTCCATTCTAGGAATTCAAGTTCAATTATCCCTGAAATTAAAAGCGTCGTTTCAGAGCTTTTTGGCTCTTAGTGTTACGGACATCGATATGACAGAATATCCATACGTCCGTTTTCCATACCGCTTAACCGACGCGCTTAGCCTGTCCCAGGGAACCCGGGGCACAAGCTGGGGGACAATCCATCGCAGGGCACGATCGCACACACATTCACACCATTTGGGAATGCCAATCAGGACTGGGGACTGGAGGAAGGAACCTGGAGTACCCGGAGTGAACCCTCGAAGCACGGTGAGAACCGGGGAACTCCGCACAGAGCCGAAGCGGGAATCGGACAACCAAACCCAAGAGACGCGAGGTAAACGTGCTAACCGCTAAACCACCATGACAGGATATCTGAAGAAGTTTTTAATTGAATTAATCGAGCGGAATATATCCTTACACGCTTGATTCTTATTCTGTTTGACTTTATCGAGCCTTTTATCATGCCAGGAATTCTCCTGGCGATTGTTATTATCTCTTTTTGCGAAAGAGTCCTGGCCAAAATTGCCTCAAAATAACACACAAAAAAAAAAACATCGACAGTGACCCAGGATGGTTCCAGGTCGTAGTTGCAACAAGCATGAAAGCCTCGTAAAATTCAGCGCAGGTTCTGGGAAGTGACTCTGTTAAGAGATCCTGCGGGTGTACAGTACGTGCGTGGTATGATTTGTTTGCCTCCGAAACAGCCGTGCCTGCAGCTATTTTTCCTCCTCCTACACCCTCTGATCAGACCCAGCGTATCTCTTTCTACAGGGGAAAACCTCTAATGGCGTATAAAAGATGCGTGAAGTGTTTGAACAGAAGCTGACACGGAGACTCAAAATCCCAAATCCACTTCACACACACACACACACACACGCATTTAAGTCCTCCTTAATGTCCTAGCAATATCTGGAAAAGAAATAGTGACCATGTCCTGCTCTTCTGGGAGACCAATCAGTTTTGGATTGTTGGGTTTTATAACGCTTTTATTTTACTCTACAGCTCTGGAAGCCTTGATGACGCTCTGGTCTCTCAGAGGGAGAAAACCTGGAAGATGTTTTCAACAGATGTGCAAACTTTCCCACATGCTGAGCACTGTTCCTGTCACTCTCAATCCAAACCATGGATACTGTTTTTTTTTTTTTTTTTTTTTAAATGATTTATTTTTATTTTTTATATTACCTTAAAGAAGCAGTGAGGGAACAACTTTCTAGCAGTACACTAGCTACACACGCAATCAGTAAAAACAAATGAATTATTTTATTCACACCTCTCTACAATAACACTGGTACAGAGATCAAAAGAGACAGCGCAACTAAATCGAAACTAAACAGTTTCCTTTACTGTGGAGTGTGATATCACAAATATATTCAATGGTCAACACAGGCAGCCCCAAAACGGGAGGAAATTCCATTTATTGGCCTCTGGTAAAAAAAAAAAAGTTAATGATAATAATAATAATAAATAATAATTCCTTCGATTTAAATAGCGCTGTTCTAGACATTAAAGCGCTTTACGTTGTATGGGGGGAAGGGGGGGGGGGTCTCCTCAGCCACCACTAGTGTGTAGCATCCACCTGGATGATGTGACGGCAGCCATATTGCGCCAGAACGCCCACCACACACCAGCTATTAGTGGAGAGGAGAGTGTGATGTAGCCAGGGATTATTAGGCGGCTTATTATGGGGATTAATGGGGATTATTAATGGGTAAACCAATTTCCTCCCCCAGTCCAAAGACCTGCATGGTAGGCTGATTGGCGTGTCCAAAAAGTGTCCGTAGTGTATGAATGGGTGTGTGATTGTGCCCTGCGATGGATTGGCACCCTGTCCAGGGTGTACTTCGCCTCGTGCGCCATGCTCCCCCTTGGGATAGGCTCCAGGTTTCCCTCGACCCTGTAGGATAAGCGGTATAGAAGATGGATGGATGGATCCTTAACGGTGTCTTGACTTCCCCTTTGGAGGTTCCCCCCCAAAAGGTTCTATGTGAAGCTTTACGACTTCCCTAAAACCGTTCAGGAAGTGAATATACCTGTAAGGAACCTTCTTTTATCTATGATGTGTATACAGTGCAAGACACTAAGAAAATGATTAATATGGATAAATACTGTTAACGTTAAATGCAATCATGTAACACTTTAGAATTCCTGACGATTCTTCACTCCTTCATTATTATTTAGGACACTATGAATCAGGTACGAGATGTTTGAAGGGTTCGGTTTTTCAGCAGCTGCGTTTGTGAGCTCCACTAAGCCCACTCACGTTATCTGCATTCTCAGGATGAACAGACCCACGTGCCGCTTTTGATCTGTATTCTGAGAGCGACGTGTGGGTCTGGAGACATGACCTGTCACGGCTGAGTGCTCGCTCCTGATCCCTGCATCCACAGGGTCACTTCCTCGGCTCCTCGCGGCTCTGTTAATACGCTGCTGTCGTGACATTCGTCCTCCATGGAGCTGCATTTTGGTGGGTTTTTTTTTTTTTTGCTCCATGGGCTGTTAAGTAAGTAGTACAAGTCTGAGAGCTCTGTGGGTATCTACACTGCCACAGTCTGTAGTGTGTGTGTGTGTGTGTAAAGGCATCTGAAGTTTTTAATACTTGGTTAAACTTTAAACAGTGTGATTTGATGTGCATGTTAAACGATCCTCATACTTAATTGGTATCCTTTAGACTGTGACTCTAATAATGTCAAAAAAGTGCCGAAAAACCAGGCTTAAAAGCAAGCCGTGTCAAAATCGTATGCAATTACTAGAGTAGAGAGCAGTGAGAGTGCCGCATACTAGCCACTAGTCCACCATTTTACATTTACATTTATGGCATTTGGCAGACATCCTTATCCAGAGCGAGTTACATTTATTACGTTCATATGTACATTTGAGCAATCGAGGGTGAAGGGCCTTGCCCAAGGGCCCAGCAGTTGCAGCTTGGCAGTGCTAGGGCTTGAACTCCTGTAACCCAGAGCCTTTAACCACTGAGCCACCACTGCCCCTGTGATTCACCCCAGCGATTCACCCCCATGATTCACCCCAGCGATTCACCCCAGAGTTTCACCCCAGTGTTTCACCGCAGCGTTTCACCACCGTGATTCACCCCAGCGATTCACCCCCATGATTCACCCCAGCGATTCACCCCAGCGTTTCACCACCGTGATTCACCCCAGCGATTCACCCCCATGATTCAACCCAGCGTTTCACCCCCGTGATTCACCCCCGTGATTCACCCCAGCGTTTCACCCCAGCGTTTCACCCCCGTGATTCACCCCAGCGTTTCACCCCAGCGTTTCACCCCCGTGATTCACCCCAGCGTTTCACCCCAGCGGTTCACCCTAGTGTTTCACCCTCGTGATCCACCCCAGCATTTCACCACCGTGATCCACCCCAGCGATTCACCCCCATGATTCACCGCAGCGTTTCACCCCGTGATTCACCCCAGCGATTCACCCCAGCGTTTCACCCCTGTGATTCACTTAACTTGGTGTTCATTTCAAGTGCACTTAAATACATAGTGTCCCAGAAGTCTCCATACGTAGGGCAATAAACACTTTTTAGCGAAAAGTGCCTCCATTTCCAAAACATCCTCTACACGATTTTCTTTGTAAACACACACAGAGTCGTCTCTCCCACTCATAATGTCTTGAATTTCACTACACCGGTAACAACAACGGACGATTCGAAGAAGACCTTTTTTTTTTTAATTATCTACCAATCAGTGCATTAGCTCACTCGTTGCCAGGCGGAACTCCTTGCATGGCCAATCACATCAAAGAAAGCCCAGAGTGAGCTATTTTAATATCTTGAGTTCATAACACTGGAAATCTTTAAGTGGATGTATTCTGTATGTAAATAAGTTAAACGTACTTAGATCACTGGGTTTAAAACGGTCATGTTTAGTCATGATTACTTGATCGTAAAGACGTCATTAGGGAGTAAAAGTACAAGTATTAAATATCAACGAGACTCAGATACTCAGTCAAGTACAAATCCTCGACAATGATACTTAAGTAATGACGTGCGGTTGTTTGAGTACTTTCTACCTCTGTTAAGTGAGAAATAAAAGCACTCGGGCCGGGTGATGACTTACGAAAGCAATCAGCAATAGGGTTCATTATTCTCCTATAAAACTTCTTGAAGTATTTTTATCCTCATACTACTGGGATTTCCCTACAGTCGGAAATGTTATTTATTAAAGAATGACAATTCATACTTTTTAAAAAAATCAGTGATGACACGGCAGACTCCTTCCAAACATCCGACGTAAACATCTCCTCAGAGAAAACGTCACCTTGTCAAAGATTACACCTGTTTTTAAAAACCCGTATTAGAACGAGAGCTTCTCTTACAGGAACTTTATCAACACCTTCTGACCAATCAGATTTGAGCATTCAAAGGAAGAAAAATTTTTGCTATCTCGATTAATCCTTATCATTTTTGGCCCACTCTGGGATTCTGCTTCCAGTGTCCTCCAGTGTCAGAAACTTCCGGTCTAAAATATGCAATCCCCCTAGTCCTTTCTGCATAGACGTTTCTGAGATTTAATGCGCAGATGGTCCCTCGTACTTAGGAACATGTCGGTCGCTTAATTTTTAAACACTTCCCGCAATTACAATGAGTAACGCGTTCTGTGGTAGAATCTCCTAAATACATCTTTACTGGAAGACTGCTAAAAGGAAAAAGACATTAAAACCCCATTAAACGGTATTAGGTGACATCGGTAATGTTTTTGTTTGTTTGGGGTTTCGCTTGTGATAAACTTCTTGAAATGTCCAGACAGTGAGGAACGCCGGTCTCTGAAGCCGCGAGGTTGTGAATATATTTATGGAAAAACCCCACGCTCGTGACACTGATGCTCGATTATTAAGTCTGTACTGTTAATAGCCAGCATGCATTTCATTCATAAGCAGGTCACATTCATACACACTAGCCAATTCAATCAGCGTGCGTTATCACACACTATCCATTGATCTTCACCTACTTCAATTCAATTCCATTCGGTTTGATTTGTAGAGCGCTTTTAACGACGGATATCGTCTCGAAGCAGCTTTACAGAAACATATAAACACAGGATGGAGATTTTAAGTGTGTGAGTTTATCCGTATCGAGCGAGACGGTGGTGACGGTGGTGAGGAAACACCACCTGAGATGATATGAGGAAGAAACCTTGAGAGGAACCGGACTCAGACGCGAACCCGTCCTCATCTAGGGAACGACGGATAGTGTGAGAGTAAAAGACAGTTCATTATGGGTTTTATATGAAGTCTGGTTGTTGAACTAGTCCACTGTTCACTAAAGGAGACTTGAGTGTAAAACCGCATGTGGTGATTGCAGTCCCAAGGCCATCGCTGCAACCACAGCGAGAACGTCCATGTGGAATTGAGGTCCAAAAGCATCTTCATGGTACTTCAAGCGGTACCGTCCTCAGCTCCATCCAGAAGTCCGGAGAGCAGAAAGGGTCAGGATCCCTGACATCTCCATAAAATCCCTTCAGAACGGACCTTCTCCGTCATACCTTCAGAAACTTTCTAAAGTACACGTCGTATTCTGATTCCCAGACGAATTTCGAAGAAGAATTAGCGCACGCCAATTAGCAGCAGTCAAAAACATTTTTCAAGACAACAAGCAACATCTGCTATAAAATTAAAAAAAAAGAAAAAGAAAAACAGACAGGTCTGCAAAACATAAAGCCCAGCCTTGAAAGATTTTTCTGAAAGATAGCAGGGATTTTGGGGGCTGGGAATTTCTTACATGTGGACAAAAGGAAACAAAGTACGACTTTGCTGATTGAGATGGAAATTTAAACACACACACACACACACACACACACACACACACACACACAGGCATATTCGTGCTAGCATAGGCTACAGTTCTGAACCTTGAGGGGGATGGGCTACGATAGCAGAAGATCGCGTCGGGTTCGGCTCCAAGCTCCTGTCAGCCCAGAACAAGAATCTGAGGCTTCGGTGAGAAACGAACCCAGACATTTTTTGTCAGACGATGTCTTCTTATACAATTTTTTTATACATGATATCAGTTCCGGTTACGCAGGAAATCCCACTGCACTAAATATTTATCGACGTCTGAATAGCGAATATTTGCAAAATGGCGAAATTTGCCACGACTACGAACTACAACGTAAACAAGAACCGCTTCCTGCTACCCGCTGGAGAGACGAAATGAGCCGTGCACAGAAGCACACACACACACACACACATCCGCCGGGGTGCTAATCACAGCTATCCGTTTGTTAGGGTTAATTACCGAGTGTACGTTAGCAGCACGACTGCTGCTCTACTCCGTGAACTCTTGCTGGCATCACCCAGCTGCGTCCTAATTAAGAAACCATCCGTTATCTCTGTCCACTTTAAAGAGTTTAAAAGGCAAAGTGGCCCCTTTTTCTCTGCTTGTATGGGACGGTGGATAATAAACCTACAGGCAGAAAGGTGTGTGTGTGTGTGTGTGTGTGTGTTTGTGTGTGTGTATGTGAGCATGTGGTCTGCTCCCTTGTGTCTTGTGCAAGCTGTTGGAAATCTCTGTCACTGCATGCAAGTTTACACACACACACACACACACACACACAGAACCTGCACACGCTTGAGAAACCCGGGTGCCTTTCTCCAGCACAGTGATGAATAATTGAACGAGCAGAGCTCTACTCTGTGCACTCAGGATTCACAAAACCAACCAAAAAGGACAACAACAACAACAACAACAAAAAAACAAACCCCAGCAACAGCAAGCCGAAGCAAGGAGGCAAGAAAAGTCCAATCCGGGGGCTATAAAGTCAAGGAGGTGTGTGATTGAGTGTAGAAAAGAGCTGCGGGAGTCGGATAAAAAGCCTGTTGTTTTCACAAATAACGATTAGGAAGTCAAAGTAGTCATCCAGATACGCGAGTTAAAGCCGTGCTCAGACAGAACGAGTCAATTAACCGAAGAGGAGACGTACTTGAATGGGAAAGGAGATGTAATGCAAACAAGGCAGTCGCTTCAGATTTTTCGTTTCGTGCTCAAACCAAGAAAATCCGGTTCGATTCCTTGTCACCATGGTAACAATCACGCACGTTTTTCACGCGTTTATACGAAGGATCAACGAGACGGGAAACGATAACGCGATATAAACTCGCCTTGCTGTCGAGATTAGTGTCAGAGTCGCTATTAAAATATTAACTAAGAGCTTCTTAGCGGTAACAAGGCCGAGACCGACGGCGTGGGCAGAACGACGAGTCGCAAGCGGGTTCTCCAAACAAGAGAAGACAAACAGGAGTAACCCTACCCAACCCATACGTTTTAAACAAAGCATGGATGAAAGATTTTTTTCACGACTACAGTTTCAGCAAGAAAAATATGTCCTCCACATATAAAAAAAAAAATAATAATAATAACTGCTGGGTGAGATGTAGCAGGCTGCACACTGTTTGTAAAAGGAAAAATACGAACGAAAACGAATGCATTGGTGAAGAAGCACAATGCTTCCTGGAGCACTGATGCAGCTGAGGTGAATTTATCAACTTGATCGTCCCTGAACAATACAGGAAGCAGAAAGGTTCTGAAGATCTGAAAAAAAACATCCAGCCATCCATTTTGTGTACCGCTTTTCCTAGACGGGGTCACGGGAGAGCCTGGAGCCTATCCCAGGGAACTCAGGGAACAAGGCGGGGTACACCCTGGACAGGGTGCCAACCCATTTCAGGGCACAATCACATACACACTCACACTACTGACAAATTTGGAAATGACAATCAGTTTATAATGCGTGGAAGTCTTTGGACTGGGGGAGGAAACTGGAGTATCTGGAGGAAACCACCAAAATTCGTGGACACAGGCACGGCCAGAGGTGGGATTAGAACTCCATATCTGGAGGTGTGAGACAAACATGTTAACCACTAAGCCTTCGTGCCCCCGATCTGAAAATCCATTCATCCATCCATCCATCTTCTATACCGCTTATCCTTTTCAGGGTCACGGGGAACCTGGAGCCTATCCCAGGGAGCATCGGGCACAAGGCGGGGTACACCCTGGACAGGGTGCCAATCCATCGCAGGGTACAATCACATACACACTCACACACCCATTCATACACTACGGACAAATTTTGGACACGCCAATCAGCCTACCATGCATGTCTTTGGACTGGGGGAGGAAACCCCCGCAGCACGGGGAGAACATGCAAACTCCGCACACACAGGGCCACGGTGGGAATCGAACCCCCGACCCTGGAGGTGTGAGGCGAACATGCTAACCACTAAGCCACTGTGAATCAAATATTTAATTATTTAATAGCCAGAAAAGAAAAAAACTTTCACCAAAAGTGATTTTACTCATTATTACTGTATTGATATCTATCAAAGGTATGCTAATGATGTACATATAAAATATAATCATCAAATCACCAAGTTCCGGAAAAGTATCAATCATATTACCAAAGTGTTTGGTTTTAACAAAAATATTCCAAGCTTTCGATATCCCACTGAGCACCATTCCAAATCCATTGATAAAAAATTCAAAGAATATGGCACGATCACAACTCCACTAAAAAACACAGAGTACCTCTACATGAGCGGAGACGCTGTTCACAGGACAAGAAATAATGCCATTACTGAAGAAAAAACACATCAAATCCTGTGGAACATCATGTGGACAATGTTCTGTCATGTGATGAGACAAAAACTGACCTTTTTGGTCTACTGCACTACATTTGGCCTAAACCTAAAACTGCTGAGAACACCATCACTCTGAGAACACCATCACCCTGAGAACACCGTGACCCTGAGAACACCATCACCCTGAGAACGTCATCACCCTGAGAACATCATGACTCTGAGAACACCATCACCCTGAGAACACCGTGACCCTGAGAACACCATCACCCTGAGAACGTCATCACCCTGAGAACATCATGACTCTGAGAACATCATCACTCTGAGAACACCATCACCCTGAAAACACCATCACCCTGAGAACATCATCACTCTGAGAACACCATC
>NC_071256.1:36538229-36545729 GCF_023375685.1 Ictalurus furcatus
TCTCCCTCAGCGGCCCTGGCCCTCTGGGCAAAATGTCCACACTAAACTTATAGTCCTGAGGCAGGCATTGTTTTAGTAATTGGGCATACATGTAAAAAGCAGGTGGTGCGTCAGCAACAGGCTCGCCAGGATCAGAAGGCTGGGCTGGGACATGATCGCCATGGTTCTTAGGCTGGAACCTGGCTTGAGATGCTGTGTTGTCAGCCTCAGGCGTGAGCAAAGCTTGGTCAGCCATCTCGTTAGCCTCAGGCATGAGCAGAGCATGGTGGGCCGTGTCATCAGCCTCAAGCATGAGCAGAGTGTGGTGGGCCATCTTGTCGGCCTCTGAGTGGAACATGGCTTGGTGGGCCATCTCGTCGGCCTCTGACTGGAACATAGCTTGGTGGACCATCTCGTCGGCCTCTGACTGGAACATGGCTTGGTGGGCCATCTCGTCGGCCTCTGACTGGAACATGGCTTGGTGGGCCATCTCGTCGGCCTCTGACTGGAACATGGCTTGGTGGACCCTCTTGTCGGCCTCTGACTGGAACATGGCTTGGTGGACCCTCTCGTCGGCCTCTGACTGGAACATGGCTTGGTGGGCCATCTCGTCGGCCTCTGACTGGAACATGGCTTGGTGGACCATCTCCTCGGCCTCTGACTGGAACATGGCTTGATGGACCCTCTTGTCGGCCTCTGACTGGAACATGGCTTGGTGGGCCATCTCGTCGGCCTCTGACTGGAACATGGCTTGATGGACCCTCTTGTCGGCCTCTGACTGGAACATGGCTTGGTGGGCCATCTCGTCGGCCTCTGACTGCAACATGGCTTGGTGGGCCATCTCCTCGGCCTCTGACTGGAACATAGCTTGGTGGGCCATCTCCTCGGCCTCCGGCATGGACAGGACTTGGTAGGCTGTGCCGTCAATCTCTAACTAGAACTGAACCCGAGAGGTCGCCTCTGTGACCTCTATCAGGATCATGGCTGGACAGACCATTTCATTGGTCTCACACTGGGACGCAGGAGATGAGGTCACCACATTGACCTCTGGCTGGAGCTCTGCAGGGAGGACAACCTCAGTTGGGAATATCAATGGGAATATACTCATATGAATTCACAGGGGAGTCAATAATTGCCGCACACCTATATTCAACAAAGCTGTTTTTTTTTTTTGGGATAAACCTGTGTTGTGTCTGCAATTGTTTGATACAAGTCTTCTGTTAAAACACTTAAGATGAAGAGGCATTTAACCTTTCAGCATGACAACGACACACAGCAATCCTCCAGATCAACAAAGGAACGGCTTCAGCAAAACAAGTTCAAGGTAAAATTTTACAATAATGTTAAAAAAGGTTCTGACGTGATTTATCGTGGTTTCATTTTTTTACATCACAAAAAACCTGCCATTTTAACAGGCGTGTGTGGACTTTTCAGATCCACTGTAAAAACCGATCTAAAGCCAAAACTGTTAGAAACTCATTAAAAGTAGAGAAGGGTACTTTACACCGGTCACAGTGTGAGCAGCCATGTTGGTTTGACGTCACTCCGTGAACAGGGAAGGAACTCTTCGTCGAGGGGGCATTTTTACCAGCTGTAGACGGGGAATTACAGGTTACGACTTCACCTTGAACGCAGTATACGACCTCAGATCTCGGCGCGCATCACTAACAGCTTCCCACAGATGAATCAGCAGAGCTAAATATGAACAGAACTTAACTTGAAATAAAAATCACACCCTAACACATCCTCTCAGTCTGTAGAAATACATTATCCTAAACTAAAGCGTAGGCCGATGGTTTCTTTGAGACGTGAAAAACCAGAACAGTTGCTTCTTTGATATCTGTGACCAAAACTTGAAACGCTGTAAATATTCATCGAATAACCTTTTTTTTCTTCTTCTTTTTTTTGGGAGTCTAGCATTGATGTTGCTCTCGTTGTTTAAAAAACATTCAATAACGTCTCCGTCTGGGCTGAGACGAGAACCATACCAAACCAAAAGAGTCTGACACAGGAACAAAAAAAATTCTCAGATCCTGACATTGGGCGTTCATAACACCATCACAAGCTATAGGACTTCGACAGCTGAATAAAAAGGTTCTTCAGTGCTTATGAATGTGTTCTAAAGGCCCAATGTAGGTGTGTTCAATACGTTTTTCCCCGTGTCATTCCACTTTATTCCACATAACTTTATTTATGGACTTTAATGTCGTGAATTCTTTATATTTCCGGATTTCTTGAGTTAATTCTGACGTCTGGTGAAAATTTCATGTGAATAACGTCATTGGAAATATATTTACTGAAATAAATGTTGACGTGTCCAATACTTATTTCCCCCATTGTATCTATCTATCTATCTATCCATCTGTTTGTCTGTCTGTCTAAAGGTAGAAACGTCTTTGTATTGACAATCTATTACCAAGACCAAGATCAGAGTACAAGACCAAGCTACAGAACTACAATCCCGAATATTGCTATTGATATTTTTCTGAAAGATATCCCAGCATTATCTGTATGTGTGTGTGTTTGTTCTTTAAAGCAATAAAAAAAAAATACAATATGAATAATTCCTGCTCAGCCGATTCGATGTGCTCGGTGTTTCTCTCAGCCTCCAGAGTTCAGCTAATCACATTGAGATGACTTCGAATTGAATTATGCAAATGTCTGAAGCAGACTTCCTGTTGTGCCTGTTATGTCTTGGGTTTGTTTTCTCCACGAGCGCTGTTACACTCGAGACAGCAGGGATACGCAAGAGAGAAAAAACACAAAACAGGCCAGAAATGGTGATCGGGTGCTGGGTTGGTTTTTAGAATGCCGTTTTTTTCATCCTCTGTTAGCATTAATGCAATGTTTGAATGCTTTTGACTCTAAAATGTTCCATTTCCAGTGTTGTTATTCTTTAATTTCCACTAGACTGCCGTGAATCCATGTTGATGCATCGAGATTTGAATTGCATCCAGCGTGAGAGCAGGAACAATCTGACAACTAGAACTATTATAGCTCCATTCCCTATTAAAAAGTACACTAAGCTGGATTTTAAGACTATACCCTTTTGAAAAATCTGTTCTTTTTTTTTTTTTTTTTTTTTAAAAAACAACATCTGGAATTTGATTTAGTAAAGAACATGTAACAACCTAGGGTTATTGCATCATAAACTATAAGAGCCAATCATGTTCCAGTATGCAAATGTGTTCTCTTATTACACCAGTTCATTTATCAGCAGTGTGGTGAATGATACACAAACAAAATGAAGAAATCCATGACATTTACTGTATAGTACAACTCACTTGAAGTCCTGACAATCGAACAGTGAGAACTCTTAAGGCAAGTCTTTACAACAAATCATTTGTAAAGTAAATAATAACGCAAATTCTCAGCATGATTTCAAGTCGTAGGCTACATCGCCAATCGCAGCAGGTTAAAATTGAAATAAATGTCTTTTTTTTTTTTTTTTTTTTAAAGAAATATGAATTCTATCAAGATCCAAAGCCAGGTTTTTTTGTTTTATTCCACATGAAAATGTCTGCATATTTAATTAGATGAAGCCTAATTTCCATAAATGCATGAAGATTTTTAGCAATCAGTTTGTAAATATTCTGTCAAGGTCAACTGATTTTGCAGTTTTTATTCCATCGTAGGTTAGTTAGTATTTGTGATTTGCTTAACTTTGTTTTCTAGCTTGTTTTCTTTTCGCACTTCTAAAGGCATGACATCGTCCAACTTCTCACCGTGTGTCATTCAATGATAACTGCGATGGATGCGAGTGCAGTCAGGCGTTTATTAGAACAGCAGGCAGACAAATACAACACGTGAATCAAGATCAGGAACTGGAAACAGGTAGAGGTCAGGTGATCTACGAACAACAATATCGGGTTAATCCGAAATACACAAACGAGGGAACAGAAGATCGAGAACCGGCGAATTACAACATGGAGCAAAAGAACCCCATTGTTCTATTTTCATATGTTCCATAATCGTAATTTATTTTTCATTTTTAAAATGTCTAAAGCAAGAAAAAAAAATATGATATTTTTTGTATTTTCTACATTTTCGATATATTCTTTTGTATTTAAAGGTGGTTGTCTAGACACTACCTACAAACACTTTATCCGAATGCTTCTACTAAAAACAAAAATATCTGGCAACCTCAGAGGCATAAACTACAACAAAGGCAGGATGGAAATACTAATAAAAACAAAGAGGAGTGATTTTTTTTTAAATGTACGTTGACTTGTATTTAAACAAAAAACGTATAAAGACAAGGTATGTAATGTTTTACCTTATCAAATACATAGTTTTGCATGCAACACGTACCAAAAAGCTGGGACAGGGGCGATTTAGGAGTAAAAGCGATGTAAGAAGTTGAAATAAGAAGGTGATGTGAAACAGGTGATCGTGTAATCATAGTATATAAGGAGCCTCCAAAAAAGGCCTAGAGTCTGTAATGGAGATCCTGACATGGGCTCGGGAATACTTTGGTAAACCTTTGTCGCTCGACACCGTTCGCCGCTGCATCCACAGATGCAAGTTAAGGCTTTACTACGCAAAGCAGAAGCCATCAAAACATCAACAATGTCCAGAAGCTCCGCCCACTTCTCTGGTCTCGGTCTCATCTGAGATGGACAGTAGCACAGTGGAATCGTCTTTTGTGGTCCGACGAGTCGACACTCCAAATAGTTTTTGGACTAAACAGCCGTCGTGTTCTCCGGGCCAAAGAGGAAAAGGACTGTCCGAGCTGCTAGCAGTGTCAGGTCCAGAAGACGGCGTCTGTCATGGTATAGAGGTTGTGTCAGCGCACATGGTATAGGGGCATGTCAGTGCCCATGGCAGGGGTAACCTGCACATCTGTGAGGGCAGCATTAACACAGAAAGATATGTACACATTTTGGAGCAACATACGCTGCCATCCAGAGCAGGAGCGTGACTCCAGATCTCACTTGATCAGTAGTGTCAATTTGGCGTCCTTTAGAGCGCCGACCAGTTTGGGATTCATCAGTAATTGGTGTGTTAACCTCTAGCATCAGAGGGGCTTTATCAATTCTTATGAAAGGTGGGAAATTCCCATGCATGCAAACCTCTCTGTAGCGATTCGCACATTTACCATCGTGAACCTCATTAAAGTCACAGATTAGACGAATACAGCAGTGTACATATATAATATAAATTTCTAGAGTGTGGAACTTCGGTAATGATTCCTAGATCAGCAAGTGCTCCTGGAGTCCCTCTATACTCTGCATTATAGCATCTTTCCCACTCGAACACACTTGATTCCAGTTAAAACTTAATTATGAAGCCGATTATGAGCTGAGCCTGTTATGTTCCACCAGAGAAAATGCGAAATTTACAGTCATGTGCTCTTCTGGATGAGCGCCGAGAGCCACTGTGCTGGTTGTTTTTTTTTCCACTGAGGAGATCTGGAGTGATTTTACACAGGGTTGTTATTTGCAGGTTTATAGTCGGAGGCCCTAAACACATCCCGGTGTCACGCTCGAGCCGGTTCCTGGACATTTACAACCTTGCAGAGTTTCGTTTCAGCTTGGCCGCCTCGAACAAGATGCTACCGAAGATTAGAACGTAAACGCTGCACGACTATAACTCTTCCGAGCTAACACGTGATCTTCGACGGCGTTTTCGTTTCGTTTTTTCAATGCAGTTGCGAGTTTTCCGGTCAAACGGGCAGCGGTGGCAGTGGGGTTTATCCCTTGCTTCACCTTTACCTAAAAAGAGCGCTGCAGCAGCGCTTTAGTACTGCAATCTCATGCTAATACCGCCATAACAATAACACCGTAGAGCTCGTCATCTCGTAGATCGCCAACTATCCGAGCCGCATCGCGTTCTGGGAGTCCAGCATCTGCGTTCTGCTCTCGCGTCTCTACAACTTCTTCTACATTCGATTTTTCATTAACGTGACGCCGAACATTGTTGGGAAAACGGTGAGTAAGAAAAGAAGCACTTCTGCTTCCTGTAAAATGTCACTGTTATCACTCACGTCTGAGATGAGTTGACATTTTCAGCTTTTTCTTTTCTTTTTTTTTTCCCCCTCCTTCGATTAAACGCCATCGCAACTGCACGAGAACCCGATCGAGACAGACGCAGTAAAAAAACCCTGTGCTAGGAAATCAATTTACCTAACAAAAAAAAAGCATAAATTCTTGGACACATCATTGTGAATGCTGTCTATATTTTATCATCCCGGGTTTTAAACTTGGTTATGCTTTTTTGGGAGAAAAGCGCAAGCGCTTCCCGGAAGAAAAAGTATTAAAACCCGACAGAATCCTTCAGAATCTTTATCCGCGTGTCCATTCTGACAGGATGTACAGTAGTACATGACCTGGGGTTATTTCCACTGTCATTTTATAGAAGGTAAAATACGCTGAAATCTTTCCAGACCGGAGAATGTGCAAGTCTGTAAAAGTTACCGACGTGACAGCTTTCCGGTTAGTGATGACTAATAAAAAAATCCACTCAGTCTGAACAGTGTTTAAGTTTAAGTTCAAGCCGGGGGGCTATAATTAACGCTGACACTTGGAACAACAACGTGGACTTCGTACAGCATGGTTCTTTAGGACTTTGGACAGCTCGAAGTCGTCGACCTGCAGGAGTGAACTGTAGTAACGACTCGCACGCACACACGCACGCAGCTGTGGACAGCGGACAAAACGGACAAACGTCAAACCCTGACAGTTTACCAGGCTTTACCGATCCTGTACCGTGATGCGCGGAGAGCTGAAAACACCGCCGTCTTCTTTCAGATGATCGGGGAATGGTTTTACTCTCGGCAGGTTTAAAGTCGTCGGTGTGAGCAACGTGGGTCGCGCGCTCGTCCAGGCTGAAGTAGAGGAAATGGAGACGGCGGGATGGGAAGGCCTTGGCGTTGGTGGATAGGGGATTCCATCAACCCCTTCGACTCTCAAGACTCATCACTGGATCCTGACTTGCCTTCTTCACTCCCGATGAATAGTCTGGGTTTGAGGGCTTAAATAAATGATTCTTTTTTTTTAATTAACATTTGAAAAGGGAGCGGTTTATCACGTTTGTCCACTCAAGAAAGGATTTTTTATTTCAAAGTTGCTCTGATGTCCACTTTGTCCTCTTAATTCGACGTGATAACCTCAACGATATTAGACGTTAAGTCCTATGAGATCACGTCACCAGCCCCTCGCATGCTCCAAATTCACCCTAAAGGAAATTTGAAGAATATATTGGCGAATATATTCACCGCTTAGCAAATCTAGGCAAACAATATGATTTAAAAGTAAACTATACATTTAAAATAATAATAATAATAATAATAATAATAATAATAATTTAAAGAATGTCCTGGTTGGTGTTAATCAGACATTGATCCTGTCCTCTAGGTCCTCTTCTGTTTCAGTTTACTGGTGCCTTCTTTTAAAAAAAAAAAAAATTATTTATTTTTTTTAAATCATACCACTGTTCTATCTCTCTTCTTTCTGAATCTTTCTCTTTCTTATCTCCTCCATACATCCTCCCACCTGCCTCCCTCTATCTCCCTCCCGTCGC
>NC_071256.1:36550729-36585729 GCF_023375685.1 Ictalurus furcatus
CTCCTGTCCAAAGAACTGGTAAAATCACTTCATTCAGTCATGCGTACACACACACACACACACACATTTACTGAGCAGAAATAATTCAGTGTGACGGTAAGATCAGAATACATGCTCAGAGTGAATGTAGGCTATATTACATCCTGTCCCATCCCATTCATCAGACGTGGGGGGGGATTCTATAGGCATACGTACACATTTTATACCCCACATCTGGCTACTCCAATCCCCATTTGGAGATAAGAATAAAGAGAAGAACTGCAGGCTATAAGAGCACTTCTAACCCCTCTCTCACTCCCGGCTCTTCCTTTTCCACTCTCAACCCTTTTAGAAAATCTCTCCAGCCCAATTTGCTCAAATCCCCGCCTACCGCCTTCATCTCTCCCAGCAGCGGCAGCACCACCAGCACCACCCCCCCGCGCTCACTCTTCTCTATGCAAGCAAATGGGCAGATGAAAAAAAATAAAATAACGAGAACTAAAGTCCATGTGTTCAATCTGATAGTCCAAATTAAAAAAAAAAAAATTTTAAATAAAAAAAAAAGAAAGTCATAGAATTGTGATTACAGCAGCTGTAACTAAGCAAGCTTGCAGTTTAATAATAATAATAATAATAATAATAATAATAACGTGACTGATAGACAACGTGGACTTCAAATCCATCATGTACACCTCGGTAAACCGACTGGGAATGAAATGTCTTTCTATTCTGTTCTACAGGGTCTATTCAGGGTATCAGGTAATTAGGTACTGTACGTTAAAAAGATATGTCAGTGCTGTTACACAGGGAAAGTTGTGTGTGTTCAGAGTTACACATCAGCTTAAGTCGATTTCCTGCGCTCCCCATTCAGAATAATTATAAACCCCCCCAGAAAACAATGGATAGAAAATGCGACTGGAGTTTTTTTTTTTCCTCTGCCGTCAAACGTAATATGAGGTGAAGTATAATCCAGGCTGTGTTCATCACATCAACCACTAGAAATGAGATTTTAATTGAATACTGCTTCCATTCTCATTATCTCATATTTACAGTATAAAATAGCACATGATCCAGCGCACACTATTATTTTGAATTATATCTTATATATATATATATATATATATATATATATATATATATATATATATATATATATATATATAATGTGCCAACAGGTGATGTGCACAATGTAATGTAGCCCCAAGGTACTAAATCGAGGTCATGAAATCGCAATGTGTGCATGGGATGTGGGCTATTTAATCACGCTTGTCTGGAACATCAGACTACTTGTCTGGACCAGTACCTGTTTGTGACACTGCTGTCTGCCATCCAATCACAGACAACCAGACTGAAGAACAGTTTTTATCTTCAAGCCATCAGACTACTCGTCTGGAGCAAGACATTATCTGGAACATTAGACTACTTGTCTGGAACAAGTCCTTGTCTGGAAGATCAGACTACTTGTCTGGAACAAGTCCTTGTCTGGAACATCAGACTACTTGTCTGGAACAAGTCCTTGTCTGGAACATCAGACTACTTGTCTGGACCAATACCTGTTTGTGACACTGCTGTCTGCCATCCAATCACAGACAACCAGACTGAAGAATAGTTTTTATCTTCGAGCCATCAGACTACTCGTCTGGAACAAGACATTGTCTGGAACATCAGACTGCATGTCTGGAACATCAGACTACTTGTCTGGAACATCAGACTGCATGTCTGGAACATCAGACTGCATGTCTGGAACAAGTGCTTGTCTGGAAGATCAGACTACTTGTCTCGAACAAGTCCTTGTCTGGAACAAGTCCTTGTCTGGAACAAGTCCTTGTCTGGAAGATCAGACTACTTGTCTGGAACAAGTCCTTGTCTGGAAGATCAGACTACTTGTCTGGAACAAGTCCTTGTCTGGAACATCAGACTACTTGTCTGGAACAAGTCCTTGTCTGGAACATCAGACTACTTGTCTGGAACAAGTCCTTGTCTGGAACATCAGACTACTTGTCTGGAACGAGACCTTGTCTGTAACATCAGACTACTTGTCTGGAACAAGTCCTTGTCTGGAACATCAGACTACTTGTCTGGACCAATACCTGTTTGTGACACTGCTGTCTGCCATCCAATCACAGACAACCAGACTGAAGAATAGTTTTTATCTTCAAGCCATCAGACTACTCGTCTGGAACAAGACATTGTCTGGAACATCAGACTGCATGTCTGGAACATCATACTACTTGTCTGGAACATCAGACTGCATGTCTGGAACATCAGACTACCTGTCTGGAACAAGTGCTTGTCTGGAAGATCAGACTACTTGTCTGGAACAAGTCCTTGTCTGGAACAAGTCCTTGTCTGGAACAAGTCCTTGTCTGGAACAAGTCCTTGTCTGGAAGATCAGACTACTTGTCTGGAACAAGTCCTTGTCTGGAACATCAGACTACTTGTCTGGACCAATACCTGTTTGTGACACTGCTGTCTGCCATCCAATCACAGACAACCAGACTGAAGAATAGTTTTTATCTTCAAGCCATCAGACTACTCGTCTGGAACAAGACATTGTCTGGAACATCAGACTGCATGTCTGGAACATCATACTACTTGTCTGGAACATCAGACTGCATGTCTGGAACATCAGACTACCTGTCTGGAACAAGTGCTTGTCTGGAAGATCAGACTACTTGTCTGGAACAAGTCCTTGTCTGGAACAAGTCCTTGTCTGGAACATCAGACTACTTGTCTGGAACAAGTGCTTGTCTAGAACATCAGACTACTTGTCTGGAACAGCACCCCCCTACCTCAACACTCTCTTTGAGGCTTACGTTCCCTCACCCTATATACGATCGGTTAACGACCGACGCTTAGTAGTGCCTACTCAGCGTGCCTCAAGGTCCCTTTCCAGAACCTTCACACTAACTCTTCCGTGAGCACCTCTACTCTGCACACTTTGCTTCTCTAGAACTCAATTATAAATCTTGTATGGTAGCACTACTTGTACTGCTCTCCACTTGATATATCGCTTTGCTTGTATTTCTTCATTTGTAAGTCACGCTGGATAAAAGCATCTGCTAGACGAATCAATGGAAATGTACTTACAGTAACAGCCAGTAGTCCTTCCTCCAGCACTGCAACACATTACTACCACTCTGGACACTTAGATATTTACTATTCAGACTTACTCTGGACTATTTATTGTACTTGTATTTACTGTTCCACCTACTTATTGTCCATCACCGTTTTCATCGACCTTATTACACTACAGCAACAGCTCAAACATTCACGTCTAAATATGTTTGTTCACATCTAATAAGTGTTTGTACTGTCAGTATCTGAATCTGAGCCTTGTCACTAGCATTTCAGTGCCCAGTGGAACTGCTCAAACGACAAATAAACGACTCCTGAGTTGACTTGAACTGAAAACTGCAATCAGCATCAGAGATAAATAAATGTTTCCACATTATTAGCCAAATTAAGCTATACAAAGCTCTTAAACAATCCGTGAGGAGCTGTAGACCACGCTAACAAGTAGCTTGGTGTGTGTGTTAAGTATCAGGGATACGGTGCTGTGAAAAATTATTGGCTCCATCCTGCTTTCTCCTGTTTATCATGAGGGAGAGTCCAAGGAGATAGATAACTGCTTTATTACAGACGACACACCAGGGAAATGGACTCGAGGAATAGGAAACACAAGGGAACCAGGACAAGCAGAAACCGAGAAAATTTAAAGGGAAAAAAAAAAACTAGAAAACACTAAATATAAACAAGCCAAACAATGCCAAATGCGAGAACCTCTGAAATTCAACCATAACCTGACTTGATGCAACGTGCCAACAACGGAAGAGAAAAACCAGGGAACTTAAATAGAGGACTAATCAAACAAGGAAAATAACAAACACATGGGTATGATTAGACAGGAAATGAGAGAGACAACAGAAGAAGAAGTTCTGCAAGGACAGTCAGGGTGCCATCTAGTGGCCAAAGGTGGAATTGTCCCTGGGGGTCATGATATTGTTTTTGTGTATATCTCACACTAAATTCTCTCAGAAATGAAAACAGAATCGAACATAAATCAAAGGCAACCCGAGTAAACACAAAATACAGTTTTTAAATGATAATGTTATTTATTGCAGCAAAAAAGTTATCCAATAACTGCGTCTGAGTGAAAATGTATTTGCCCCCGTAGTTACTAATTCCCCAAATCTATGAAACTACATTCATAATGGGGTTCAGCTGGACTAGACACAACCAGGCCTGATTACTGCAAACCCTGTTCAATCACACCAACACTTACATAGAACACACCATGCCAAAGTCGAAAGAAATTCCAGACATGATGAGGAAGAAGGTGATTGAAATACATCAGTCTGGGAAGGGTTACAGAGCTATTTCAAAGCCTCTGGGACTCCAAGATCCACAGTGAGAACCGTTATCTCCAAATGGAGAAACTCGGCACAGTAGTGAACCTTCCCAGAAGTGGCCGACCTTCCAAAATTCCTCCAAGAGCACAGTGACTACTCATCCAGGAAGCGTCACCAAAGGGCCAAGGACAACATCAAAGGACCTACAGGCCGCTCTTGCATCAAGAAAGGTCACTGTTCATGACTCCACTATCAGAAAGACACTGGGGGAAAATGGCACCATGGAAGAGTGGCGACGTGAAAACCACTGATAACCCAGAAGAACATTAAGGTGAAGACCACTGCTAACCCAGAAGAACATTAAGGTGAAGACCACTGCTAACCCAGAAGAACATTAAGGTGAAGACCACTGCTAACCCAGAAGAACATTAAGGTGAAGACCACTGCTAACCCAGAGGAACATTAAGGTGAAGACCACTGCTAACCCAGAAGAACATTAAGGTGAAGACCACTGCTAACCCAGAAGAACATTAAGGTGAAGACCACTGCTAACCCAGAAGAACATTAAGGTGAAGACCACTGCTAACCCAGAAGAACATTAAGGTGAAGACCACTGCTAACCCAGAAGAACATTAAGGTGAAGACCACTGCTAACCCAGAAGAACATTAAGGTGAAGACCACTGCTAACCCAGAAGAACATTAAGGTGAAGACCACTGCTAACTAAGAAGAACATTAAGGTGAAGACCACTGCTAACCCAGAAGAACATTAAGGTGAAGACCACTGCTAACCCAGAAGAACATTAAGGTGAAGACCACTGCTAACCCAGAAGAACATTAAGGTGAAGACCACTGCTAACTAAGAAGAACATTAAGGTGAAGACCACTGCTAACCCAGAAGAACATTAAGGTGAAGACCACTGCTAACCCAGAAGAACATTAAGGCTCATCTGAATTTTACCAAAACACACCTTGATGATCCTCAAACCTTTTGGGAGAATGTTCTTTGGACTGATGAGTCGAAAGTGGAACTGTTTGGAAGACAGCGGTCCCGTTACATCTGACGTAAACCAAACACAGAATTCCACTAAAAGAACATCATACCTACGGTTAAGCATGGTGGTGGCAGTGTGATGGTGTGGGGATGCTCTGCTGCTTCAGGACCTGGGCAACTTGGAGTAATTGAGGGAAACATGAATTCTGCTCTGTACCAGAAAATCCTAAAGGACAAAAATCTTTACATGTAAACAGCCAGCATCTTGATCCTGTAGTTTTTAAGGAGTTTCCTAATGAGCTGAATAATGTCCCAAGAACATACTCAATATCTTATCTTATACAGTATAAACATGAATACAGATACACTGATATCAATGGCAATAATGCATATATTCTGATGTATTTCTAGCCAAGGTTAATCTAGGTCACTGTTTTTCAGGTAAACAAGTAGCATCTCGAATCCGTACGTGCCTTGCACAAGCTCCTCTCCAGCTTGTTAAAACATCAAACTCGAAAAAAAACTGCACTAACAGGACAATGTCAGCAGCGGCTTCTGAAATAATGACTTCAAGCAAGAGAGCTGAATTATTAACGCTCTGCTCCAAATCCTGTCACTGCTTGCTGGCCAAAAAATTAAGTTAAGCTGATGGTACATTACTTTCTGGCTTACATACATTTTCATTAACCACTGTCCAGCACCTTGTTTTTCTTGTCTTTTTTTACCTCCTGATCGATGAAATCCTCTTCGTTTTGTCTGAATTGTTCATCCATTGAGTCGTTTAAACAAACTTGAGCATGCTAATGATATGTGACCCATTTGAGGGGGTTTTGGAGATGAGGTGCACATTGCCTATGAGCGGTTTTAGAGAGTTCTTATGTTGTATTTTTGCGTTCGGAAATTTTCCTGAATTTTCGATCGGCTCCAAAATTCTTGGTACACCTCAAGAGACTGCCTAAGGTAAAAGTACACACTGTATAAAATGGACAATACTCACAGTTATGAATACAAGTCTGGAGCAGGTACACGTTTGCCCGAAACAAGACAACCTGATCCCTATGAATCTTTTGATAAGATATTGACCCGAAACATACACCTGAATCAATACAGCAAGGTGTTGCAGGAAAACAAAACCCCGTATTGTTCGACGGCTTTGAACCTGTGGTGTAAATCGAAGAAGAATACCCACATGCTCGCATCTAAGAATATAACATACGGTAGATCGAAATACCCTGCATGGAAGACTGGACCCAAATCCCTCAACAAACATCTCCAACCTTGTTAGACGTTACAATAGGACATGCGCTCGTTTCTCTGTAGGCGGGGCTTCACAGAGTAATAACTGTGGTAGTGCCAATACTTTTGAAACCGACGTTTTTGACAAAAGATCTTAAGAAAACCTTTCGTGCTCGCCATATTACACGCGTCCTCGTAAGTTTACGCTCGAAACGTCACGTCTGATTCGTTTTATTTCAGACGGTGTTTTCATTCTTTTTAATGAGGGGTGCCAATAATTTCGGAGCGTAATGAATGCCTGTGTATAGAGAACCGGTGAGCAAAATATGCATGTGCAAACACACACACACACACACACACACACACACACACATAAAGAAAATGTCAGAATTAACTACTGTTCAGCCCCAGGGACAATGCTGATAACATATCAACAAAACAACAGCCAAAAGCCACCATCAATCCCTCTGTAAACACGTCTCTCTCTCTCTCTCTCTCTCTCTCTCTCTCACACACACACACAATCCCCCCTTTTTCTCTCTCTCTTCCTTTCTCTCGCTCTGTTCTTCCACTCGCTGCCAAATTGCATCCTTTCTGCCGGCTCCCAATTAGACTGATTACGAGGCTGCACCCGGTGTATTTGTGTATGTGAGTAAAGACAAGAGAAAGAAGCATAACACGGCTATTATAATAAATGGAAAATGAGCGAGAGCAACACTGGAAGCGCTTATAAATCCTTTCACGCAATCCTATGTGGATCAGATACAGTTCTACCGAGCGAACGCTTCGCTACGTCTATTCTCTGCACTAATTAACACGTCTAATCCAGAAGGTCAAGCCCGGATAGCGGTTATTCTACAGCCGTGTCACGATACGGCTCCGTTTTTCAGGGTGGACGCTGGATGTCAAGTAGCTGTTTGTACACCAGATAGGGGGAGAGAATATAATAATCAGAGCGAGAAGAATAGGGCAAATAGTGGCGGTCACGCCTGAAATACGGAATACATTCAGTAATCAAACACGAAAGGTGGAAGATAGGGAAAACGAGAACGTCAGGAAAGCACGTCTCGATTCATTCGGGTCTCTAAAACCTGCAACGTGTTCATGATCTCCGATTTCACTCGCAGCAAAAGTGATTGAATGTCTAATGAATGTACATGAAGATAAGTTCGATCGTGCCCTGTTTGAAATACGGTCAACTTTATCATTATTCGCAGCCTTTTAATCAAATGGTGGGGGGGGGGGGAGGGGGGGGAGTGGTGTTGTCTCTCAATATGTGTCAAAGTTAATATATTCAATATATCTTCAAATATTAAAAATGACGATAAACAGACCGTCATCATCGGTAGTACAGTATATGTGCTTTATTATCGTCTTTATACCACAGTGTTCTCGCATCTGATTGGTCAGAAGCGGTCGATTGATCCGCTTAAAACAGCAGCTATGGCAGTCGTGCGGCTGTAATTCGAATCACAAGTTCACATCGATGAACGCCATCTTTCTAATACGTTCTCGTTTCTATAGTAACAACTCGTACACAGAGCGCTGTATACTGTACGTCATCCGAGGCGAATACTAAACGGTTACTCATGAAAGGAAAAAAAATAAACCGTAGCCTATAATCGTTGATGAGGGTTTCTGCAAGGAGCTGTTTATTTAACATTTATGGAAGGAGTCTCCAGTGTCAGTTGATTTTTTTTATTTTATTTTTTTTAACATGACAAACTGTGCAGGGTTGTTTGTTTTTTTAAAAGAAAGGCTGGTGAGAAAAGGATTATTTAAAACTGATGAGGAACTAACTTGACTTGCTGATGTTCCACAAGACCTAATCGATTAACATTTGTAATACATGTAAGTGGAAAAAAAAAAAAAAACGCTTTCGGCCATGCCGTTGTAGGAAAATGACCCACTTTCGGGAGGTAACATTTCAATTCTTACCTAAAACCTTTCTGTCTTGTATTTCTGGGGGAATTAATATACGGTTGCACACCTTATATTATATCTCTTTATCATCCAGATGGTTGTCGACCTGCCCAAGTCAGAGAACTGATATGAAATGATATGTAAGCGGTTATAATACTGTTCAAGAAAACCAGGGGCCACAATGAACAAGTCAGAAACATGAATAAATAACAATATTGATATAAACCTCGCAGCCGGAACTACTGTTAGAGCTGCTGTTATAAAAAAAAAAAAATTAAAAAAAAAAGGAATCCACACCAATCAGATTTGAGAATTAAACATCTCTGTGGAATAAACTATAAATGATTAAATGCTCATTAAAAGCAGAGAGAGTTCTCTGTCTCTCTCTCTCTCTCTCGCGCTCTCTCGCGCTCTCTCGCTCTCTCTCTCACCAGTCAGCTTTCACTAGTTCAATCAATCTTAATTATTCCTAATTACATAAAGTGATTGTGACGGTCATGCATCACGACAGCGTCCTCATGCGTGTCGGTAAAAAAGATCCGCTGGAGTGCTTGAACATCAGACCTTAACCAACATCAACTGTCACAGAAAGAAAGCACAAGGCTGATTTGCATTAAATAAAGAACGAACAGATGGCAAGATTACGAGGAATTAAAAAAGGAAATTCAATAAAAATCGTTTCATCAAAAATTGAAATTGAAACCGTTTTTTTTTTTTTTACCCTTACTTAACGGACACCGAGAGTGTTATGACGTTAATATGGCGGACGTAAAACGCCCGACGCGTCTCATATTTCATATTCACATTTCAAGCAGCGACGCGTCTCTAAACGTGTCGTTTCTGGCTCCGCCTATTTACGCCCCTCGCGATGATCGATTTCACTGTAATTTTATTTGTGTAGCGTCATATTTGTGTATGAAGCTATAAGCGAAACAAAGCAGAAATCCAAATGTCCATTTATTTAAATCTTTCATGAACAAGCCAGACGGGAACTGGGCAAAAATGACAGACGGAGGAACCCTTGAGAGGAACCAGACTCAGAAAGGAACCCATCGTCTTCTAGGTGACACCAGGTAGCGGGATTATAAATCGTCACTCTTCTACCATTGTAGACTATAAACCATGATCAGATGTCCCATATGTCACAGCTCTAAATCAAGCCATTATTCCGCTGTGTCCGTGACACGAATCCAAACCCTACGCGACCCAACACACGGAAATCTCACACCGCACCATCCACCCACAGCCAGAACCTGATCATCAACTCCTAATCGCTTCCTCTCGCCGCTCCTCCAGCCGCGAGCCATACAGGACTGAAGAGGCTCTGATAGTTTACCATCTGCTTGATTCCTTGTTTGGCTGCTGATATTTTCCGGATATGAAATCTAATAAGAAGCGGCTGGAAGCCACTCATAAGATGTTTCTCTTCTGGCGAACACACAGACGCGCGTACTCTTCCATCTAGCATTTCCAGACGGCGATGATGTTCAGAGGAATTCGGCGCAACGCGACGCATTTAGTGCAGCGCACCGATAAATCCAGCAGCTCATGAATATGTGGAAATTCCATACCTGAGATTTTAGAGGAAAAGCACTCTGAATAAAAGAAAAGCCCGGTCGGATCCATAGCAGGCACCGAGCGGAGCAAGTCTGGGTTAAGAATCTTGGGAAAAGCGTCTAATAGTGGATTTCTGACTAGAGCGGTGAATTAAAGATTTAAAGGGAACTTGGGATTTTGCCCCATTTTCCCCAATGAAGTCGCATCTAATCTCTGTCCTCTAACAAGTTCACCCTCATCGCTAGACATCTGAGAGCGCGTAGGCTAAAAATCCTGAGATTTGACCTCCCAACCATTTAATTCACTAGCACTGAAGCTTTTCTTCATTTTTGGGGGGATTTCGCTCCATTTTCGTATAGTCATTAGTAACTAGCTAGCTCGCACTGATTGATGTCAACTACCAATCTGCAAGGTCCTCCATTTTGAACCTGGGGTTTGAACTCGTAACCATTTCAGTCGCGAGCACTAAAGCTGAATTTCCTAATGTGCATTGATTTTATTTAGCCCCATTTCCCCCCAATTCCCACTCGCTAGGTTACCCTTTTCGCAACACATCTACCAATCCGTGAGAGCTAAAAGCTAACATGTAGTGGGATTTTAATTCCCAGCCATTGTAGTCACTGAAGCTGAATTGCCACCTAAAGCACCTCCTTTCCTTTTTGGGATGTTTGCCTCATTACCCTCTAACTTAGTCAGAACTAACTCATTCACTCTCACAGAAAGACATGCACTTGAGCAAAGGCTCGATCGTTATTTCCTCGGATTTGAACTATCAATCATTTCCATCACTAGTACTGGAACATACCTCTTTACCATAATTACCGAGGTATAGGCTAAGACGTACGTTCCTCCATGAGATGTTAAGCCGTTGCACGTTTTAGAACTGCTGCTTATGCAATGTCAGGAGCATCTACCAACCTACAGTAGGAGGGTGAAGAACAACGTGACTTGACATGTGAAATGCGTTATTTTAAACTCACAAGTGCAGCTTGGATGAGAGCACTAACCGCCCAAGCTATTAGCTAACGTCGATTTGATTGGCAGGCGAGAGAGGGAAGCCATAACGGCATGGCCAGCTCTCTGGAACTCACTGGGAATCCTTCTTGGGATTCACTGGGAACTTGGGATCGCCCAACAGCAATGCAAATGCAAACTCAAACCTGCTCTAAAGCCGTTTTGTTGTTCTAGCTCTCTAGCGTCCTGATGAGTAAACGCAGAATCCCAGGATGAAGCAAAGGATGAAGTTTCTCGTCACAGACAGATTGGTTTCGATAGTCTGAACTGGTGGCCGCGCGTTCGAGAGGAAGCTCTGAGGAACACCCATACTGACACGGCCCCACCTACACAGATGCAGATGCCAACCGGTCGCAGGAGGGCCTTCTATTTTGATATCCGTCCAACGCGGATGACATCAGCACTAGTCAACAAAGCAGGACGCAGCAGATGGTGTGTACGAGTGCATGCGTTATCAGTTATACATCTCACCCCGCCTACTCTTTTTACCCCAGCAAGAAGTCAGGGTGGAATATCTATACAGGATGTTTATGGAAAACTAGCAAAACAGCTAGAGCTGATCATTTAGTGATCCTTTAATAGGCTTTCTCAAGTCAATAAATAATGTAACCCGCAGAATTTAAAAAGAAATCATAATAAATTGTCATGACGAGTCCTTTAACCTTCTTCTCAACCGTTGGGTTGAGCACATTTTGAGTCACTACATCATATGGAAAAATGTGTCGGACTTAACCCGGCCGATTGAGCCATCTCTACCACTCCGTGTTGGTATGTTATGTTATAACCACAAATCGTGTGAGTTTTCAGTTTGCCTCAGGACGTTAGCAATGAGAAAGTCACTCCAGAAATCCACCTCTGGGGTTTTTTTTTTTACTTTTTCTAAATCTTTTTGGTAATTGGTAATATACTCATATCATGAAGTGGGTTGGTGGCTTATGGCCTATACTAAAAAGGCCATAAGTCACCTATACTATGATTATACAAAAAATAAATAAATAAATAAATAAATACAACTGTGGGGTCTTTTTTTAAAAAAAAAAATCAACATTGATTGTTCCAAAGAAATAAAAAAAAATGCATAGAAAACATTTTTCCATTGCTTTTTTCTTAGTAGGGGTATTAAAGCGTTAAAACACGTGCTTGAATATATCACGCTAGCATTAGATTAACTTATGATCCACTAGGCTGTTAGATAGCTCGGTATCTTTACAACTTACAACGTCTGTGTTAGACATATCCAGATTGTTCTTATATCTACTAAGAGCTGCCTGCAGAAAATCACCCCCCCCCAAACCTCCCACCCCCCACCCCGTGCTAAAGCTCACTGTATACTTGTGTGTTTTGAATCAATCCTTAGAATCGAGCGTTCTGGCCAAGTACGAAAAGTTCCCCGAGTTTCCTGCAAAATCTTCTTGCTTCCAGAACTAATTTCAAGGTGTTTGTGAATGAAGACCTAAATGTCTCCACAGAAATATGGTTTGGAATAGCGATAATAGATTAATATGAGAAAGTGCAAGGAGCACAATCTTACCCCTGAACAGTACTTTATGATTTATCGCTGTTTATGATTTATTGCAAGGAGCATAAGGAGGTTACCTGCATTGGCGTCAATATTATTGAAAACACTTTATTATAACTGAAGGTTTTCCCCGGCTCGAAATGAGGCAGGGCTGGGAACGCTCGGTGGGGCGGCGGTGCTGTGTGTGTGCACTCTGTAGAACAGGAGTTGGTCAAACTACAGGCTGCGGTCGGTCGGTGGTATTTTTAAAACAAACCGTGGGCTGGGAAGACAATGTTGGCTCGCTGTTAAGAATGTTCTTTTTAAAAATCCTGGATCGAATACTGTGTGTCGCAATTATGTTTAACCAAATCGAACAAAGCTAGCAAATACACACATACCAACTTCCAGGCGCACACACACCCACACACACACATACACACAGCACTGTGTGAGAGCGTAGAGAGAGGCTGGGTGATCCATGTCATGCTGCAGGAACAATCTGGTATGCCGATAAATTCAGCACAGAGAGAGAGACAGAGAGAGAGAGAGACACACAGAGAGAGAGAGAGAGAGAGACAGAGAGACACACAGAGAGACAGAGAGAAAGAGAGAGAGAGAGACAGAGAGACACACAGAGAGAAAGAGAGAGAGAGAAAGAGAGAGACACACAGAGAGAAAGAGAGATAGACGCACAGAGAGACACACACACAGAGAAAGAGAGCGCGAGAGACACACAGAGAGAGAGAGACACAGACAGAGAGAGACTCACACAGAGAGAGACACAGAGAGAGAGACACACACAGAGAGACACAGAGAGAGACATAGAGAGACACAGAGATACAGAAAGAGAGACAGAGACACAGAGTGAGAGACACACAGAGAGAGACAGAGAGAGAGACACAGAGATACATAGAGAGAGACACACACACAGAGAGAGACAGATAGAGAGACACACAGAGAGAGACATAGAGAGACACAGAGATACAGAAAGAGAGACAGAGACACAGAGATGGAGACAGAGACACAGAGTGAGAGACACACAGAAAGAGACAGAGAGAGAGACACAGAGATACATAGAGAGAGAGACACAGAGAGAGAGAGACAGATAGAGAGACACAGAGAGAGACAGAGAGAGACACACACAGAGAGATACAGAGAGAGAGACACAAAGAGAGACAGAGAGAGACAGAGATACATAGAGAGAGACACACACACAGAGAGAGACAGATAGAGAGACACAGAGAGAGAGAGACAGAGAGAGACACAGAGATACATAGAGAGAGAGAGACACAGAGAGAGACAGAGAGAGAGACACAGAGAGAAAGGGGGGGGGGGGGGACCGCAGTGCAATCACTTAGCATAACCTGTGATCAATATATTTACCACAGTGCTGTTCCTGAATAAGATTGGTCAGAAGGGATTTCTACTGCACATAAACATATATATATATATATATAAAAAGTGTGTAACTGTAGATATGGAAACGTTTTCTGTAAAGAGATGTTTAATATTTATGGAAGGAGTCTCCAGTGTCAGCACTTTGTAACAGTCAGAGGTAAAGCTGAAATTAAGCTTCGTATCATTCCATCTCAAGTGGTCCAATAATTACAAAGTTGGCTGTAGACAGTTATTTATTTATTTATTTATTTATTGAGAGTACTGGCATTGCAAAAAAAAAACCATAAACCTCAATATCTCGGCTTAGGACGGTGCCTAACTCCTTGGAACGAAACCTGATCTCTATAGCACATTACAAAGGACCTGCATATATATAAACATTTTGCACGTTCGTGCTCCGTAGACTTACAACTTAAGTCCGATTGTAATGCTCAAGATTGCTCACAGTTCCACTTTTAGGGTCAGTTCATATCGGGAAGCGTCCGAGTCTCAGTATTATAAGTATAAAGATGGCCGTCGTAGTTCAACCCAGTAAAATAAAATAAAAACAAGTGGTGATTTTACAATGCCAATACACAGAGGTAATCAATTGGACCACTCGAAATGGAACGACCCTTTTCTGACATGTGAAAAGTCTTTCACGTGTACTTTCTGGTTTCTCAATAGAAGTTGCATTTTTTTTATCACATGAACTTCAATAGAGAGTAAAAAAAGAGACGCTGTCGAGGGAACGATTGTTTACTGCTCCTATACTGTAGACCTTAAAAGGAAAATTGATCAAATGCGTCACTCTTCAGAAAACAGCAATTGTACTGAGTATATGAGGAATAAAACACTTCAGGATGTTCTGTTTTAGGAAAATAATCAACTTTAGGATGACAACCGTAGCTCCGCATCACGTCCGCTTACATCACACCCCCCTAAAGCTGATTATTTCCCTGCAACAGAACACTTCATCTGCTTGGTTGGGACTGTATGATGGCTGCCAGGCATGGTGTAATGGAGTATTTCCCCAATCGTCTTCTTCTCCTCCTGTTCTCAATGACAGTCTAACAGAAGTTGAAATTTTCCCAAGTTATCAACCAAACACACACTCATTCACTCACTCACACACCCACACCCACACCCACACACCCTGTCCTCATTTCTTCTTTCTGTCACTTATTTAATTACCGTCTCGCTCCGGTTTCTCCGATGACACCTTTTCACTCCTTCCTGTTCATATCTTTCCAAGAAACTTTCATCCAAACTAGGAAAAGAAACCTCTTTTTGAGGTTTAAAAAAAAAAAAACCTGAAATACATCAGAAAAACATCACATTGAGTGAGAGGTGTTGTTTTCGGGACGATCAGTCATGCCAGCACTCTGTGACTTGGCGAATCACTGGCTGGGAAGTTGGAAATTTTCAAAGTTGCTGTAGAACTGATACGATAGGAAGATGACTTGTTGTCTGAAAGTTCCAGTGAGATCCTAAACAGAAAGATGAAGCCAGAATCCTTAGTAATTACTACCTACACTGCCTGGCTGTTAAATTTCCATCTATAAACAATATAGACACCAACTATAAAGTTCTAAATGTTTACAGTTATGGCATTTGGTAGACACCCTTATCCAGAACGACTTACATTTATCTCATTTTTATACAACTGAGCAGTTGAGAGTTAAGGGCCTTGCTCAAAGGCCCAGCAGTGGCAGCTTGGTGGGATTTGAACTCATGACCGTCCAATGAGTAGTCCAATGTCTTAAACACTGAGCTACCACTGTCCTTCTTGCACGTTCCCAACAGTTTGGTACTGGTTCTTTATTAGTACCTAGAATAATAAAAGACTAGGCAAGCCTAGCTTAGCTGGACCGCCACCTGCCTAGGAAATTCGAGAAGTTGTTTCTATCACCGTAGCAACCATGGCAAAACTGTAGCCCTTACAAAGCACCTGAGACAAATCAGTTTTCTTGGATATCTTGGATACGTCCATTTACAAAATCTTCTTTTTCAAATTTTTCCCCCTTACATTGCTTAAATCACTTATTGCTCGCTAATGGGCATTCTTTTAAAACATATTTTAAGTTACTGCTGGTTGCCATGGTTTCCTTAGTAACACCAAGCTAGAACAATATGGCCACGTACCACGCTAGCCTGGTTACACACGATTGTCTACCAACTAGATGCTAAAACATATGTAAAGCCAGGCATTTCAAAATCAGTAGACCTCTGGAGGGAAATGCGTGCGTTAGAATGTGCTGAAGAACTATTGCGCATTGCGATCTGCCACATAATGTACAGAAACACGGAATTGTACCACCAACCACCGCAGCCGTTTGCTTAAAGTTTCCACATTGTGGCCCCACCCGCTTTGTGTCAGCACTGGTTATAACGTTGCTCTTGGTGTTAATGCAGTGTAAGATCTACTCATCCACGGTAGTGCTGAAACTTCCTGGAACACTTTCGAGTTTATTTACGGATTGTTGTATAACGCCACCTACACTTTGGATGTCCTCTTTATGTTTCAACAACAGGCTGTCAATCAGAAAATGCGCCTTCTAGCATAGCAATCGCAGCAGGGTGCAGAGCTGTTTCCTAGGAATAACCTTCCTGTCTCAACAGCAGTGTTTTTAGATTAGATAATCCTTCATAAAGTTCCAGGTGCGGGAGTCCCCGAGTGCATTATGATTACCATTTACACCCTGTTTAAAGGAGTTTACTCTCTCATCACACTTAACAATCTGTTCTTTCTGCCTGTCTCTTGTCTTGGCGCCTGATGTGATCCTAGTGCAAGCCCACTGCTGTGGATCCTCCTGCTCCTCCATTTTCGAGCCATTTGCATGTGCAATTAATAATCTTACCTGAATGCCCCAAAGACTTTTCCGAAAACTTTTACCCATTATCATCTCACACATACTGTAACATCCCATATATCTCCTCTACAGTCTCATTTAATGTGGTGACAGTACACAACCAGAAGGACCAAGGGCAAGGCAATATAATATTGGCACTCACTGATGCAATCTGAGGCAACATTGTTGAATTCTTAATGCTGATTGGTCAGAAGATGGATCTGACAGTAGTTCCGGGTACAAATCAAATTACAGGTTTATATTAATGTGCTCGTTCTAATACAGTATGGTTTCTATGGTAACGCCATTCACAGAGACTAGTATGGAAGTCGTTCTACGTGAACAGATTTTTTTTCTTTAACAGTGTGTAATCGTTGAATGGTGACGTTTTCTACGAAGAGACGTTTATTTAGCACTTATGCAAGGAATATCCAGTGCCAGCACTTTATACAGTAACATCCATCAACCCATCCATTCATTTTCCATACCACTTATCCTACATAGGGTCAAGTGGGAGCCTGGAGCCTATTCCAGAGAACTCGGGGCACAAGGCGGGGGACACCCTGGACAGGGTGCCAACCCATTGCAGGGCACAATCAAACACTACAGACAATTTGGAAATGCCAATCAGCCCTGGAGGTCTTTGGACTCGGGAGGGAAACTGGAGTACCCAGAGGAAACCCCCGAAGCACGGGGAGAACATGCAAACTTCACACATAAATGGCGGAGGCAGGATTCGAACCCCAAACCGCGGGGGTGTGAGGCAAACCTGCTAACCACATAACATTTCCATGTCTCAAAGCTGCTTTACAGAAACATAGAAACACAGGATACAGATTTTAAATGTGTGAATTTATCCCTTTTGAGCGAGACGGTGGTGACGGTGGTGAGGAAAAACTCCCTAAGATGATATGAGGAAGAAACCTTGAGAGGAACCAGACTCAGAAGGGAACCCGTCCTCATCTGGGTAAATGGGTTTATGAAGTCTGTTTGTTGAACTAGTCCACTGTTCACTAAAGGAGACCTGAGTGTAAAACTATGTGGTAATTGCAGTCCCAAGGCCATCGCTGCAACCACAGCGAGAACATCCATGTGGAATTGAGGTCCAAAACTATCTCCATGGTACTTCAAGCGGTACCATCCTAATCAATCTCCAGGCTGTAGTCTCCAGTTGATGAGAGCTCCATCCAGATGTAGGGCAACAGGATGGATCAGGCAGGTCCGGAGAGCAGAAAGGGTCAGGATCACTGGCATCTCCATAAAATCATATGTGGCTCAACAGAATTAGAGAAGGACAGGGAGGTCAAGAGATGGAGAGATTTACATGTAACACTGTATCACCTCAGTACTGCAAGTTATTATCACAAATCCAGCTATTTGTTGTCGTTTAGTGTCTGTTTCCCTGCAAGGTTTCTTCTTGATGCCATCACGGGAGAGTTTCTTCCTTTCATCTTTGGCTGTTCGTTAGAAGTCGAAATCCATATTTCTGTAAAGCTGCTTTGTGACAGTGTTAAAAAATTAAAAGTGCTATTGAATCAAATGTATTCCCTTCATTTCGGGTCTCTTTCATGTGTTACATCAAAAATTCACTACAGTCATAGCGATATAGCTGTAGATTTATTTCTTCTGTATTATCCACATCAAATACCTCGATTCCTGTGACTTTCAAGACGCCACGGTTACGATGTTACGACCAGGGAGCGGGCTTCTGTGTCCTTCAGGGCTGATTGTAATTGGTATTTTACTCCTCGGGCCATTTAAAAACACACACACACACCACGTTGTACGTAATTGCTTTACAGTACCTAATTGTTTGTGCTCCCATGGCTTCAAGAACAATATTCCTTTTAGTTTTTTGAGCAGGAAAGACTATATAAATAAAGTTTCAAAGACTTTTAGATCATTTCAATCCATACCAGTTTCTTAAAACACTGTTTTAGATGCTTTTCCCTGATACAGATGACTGAAAAAAAGCTTCTGAACTGCAATTTTACTGCAAATCAGTCTGGCTTCTAATTGATTTGCAAGGTTTTTTTTTTTTTTTATTGAATGATTTATTTATTTAGATTTGTCCAATCAACACTCCTGTCCCTAGAGCACTTCCCAAAGGAAATGTAAGTTGTCCTGTGTTTAAAGACGTAGTTATACAGTATATTTACCACAGTGGTGTTTGATTCTTGATTCTGATTGGTCCGACGCTGCGAATATGCTCATTCTAATGTGTTACTGTTTCCATAGTAACAACTTAGACAGGGACTTGTTTTTGGCAGGCGTTCGATATTGATGTATTTAAAAATGCGATGAAAAAGGGGAAGGTGAAATTCCCTGTAAGGAGATTACACCACCCCACCGTGTTTTTATTCTTCGCATGCGTATATAATCATCTGTGCGCAGAGTGAAATGCAGGACCGGACTATCGGTAAATCAGTTTTGCTGAAATTGTCAGGAAGGCTGCATAGCTTAGGCTAGCTTAGGCTGGGAATGCACATTAATAAACACACACACACACATACACATCAGGCAAGAAAGTGATATGGGAGTGAATTAGCTTTGGGCATTGGCAGAACAGAAGGGAATGATACACGGTGGCTCGGCAAAAAGCACTATATGCAATTTAATACCGGAGATATAAGAGGGGGGAAAACCAGATATGGTGGTGAAAGGACAGGGGGATTGTGTGTAAGGAAGGACTCTGGGATGAAGCATGCAGCACCTCCCTATGGATTTCTTCTCATTTTGTATTCTGGGAAGCTCTTCCTTCATTTCACCCTGGCAAAAACAACAGGAATAATGGCTGAACAGAAGAACAGGGGAGGGCAGTGGGAGGGAGCGCAGTGTCAGGCCGAGAGAGAGAGGGAAATTAGGTTGATTACCATTTCAGCGCACACACACTTTCAGAAATGTCAACACTAAAAGTTTAGAGTCAATAGAATTTAATTTAAAAGAGGTTGCCAAGTCCTGCTTTCGCACAGAAATGGGATACTTTTGTAGTATTGCCGTAGGCTGTTTTGTTTTTTTCTTATGTCAATTTTCAGGAGACACGATACGCTCACGTAGGTGCACTATAAACACTATACGCTCATGTAGGTGCACTATAAACGCTATACGCTCACGTAGGTGCACTATAAACGCTATACGCTCACGTAGGTGCAGTATAAACGCTATACGCTCACGTAGGTGCAGTATAAACGCTATACGCTCACGTAGGTGCAGTATAAACGCTATACGCTCACGTAGGTGCAGTATAAACGCTATACGCTCACGTAGGTGCAGTATAAACGCTATACGCTCACGTAGGTGCAGTATAAACGCTATACGCTCACGTAGGTGCGCTATAAACGCTATACGCTCAGGTAGGTGCGCTATAAACACTATACGCTCACGTAGGTGCGCTATAAACGCTATACGCTCACGTAGGTGCAGTATAAACGCTATACGCTCATGTAGGTGCGCTATAAACGCTATACGCTCACGTAGGTGCGCTATAAACACTATACACTCACGTAGGTGCGCTATAAACGCTATACGCTCACGTAGGTGCAATATAAACACTATACGCTCACGTAGGTGTGCTATAAACACTATACGCTCACGTAGGTGCAGTATAAACACGATACGCTCACGTAGGTGCACTATAAACACTATACTCTCACGTAGGTGCAGTATAAACACTATACGCTCACGTAGGTGCAGTATAAACACTGTACGCTCACGTAGGTGCAGTATAAACACTATACGCTCACGTAGGTGTGCTATAAACACTATACGCTCACGTAGGTGCAGTATAAACACGATACGCTCACGTAGGTGCACTATAAACACTATACTCTCACGTAGGTGCAGTATAAACACTATACGCTCACGTAGGTGCAGTATAAACACTGTACGCTCACGTAGGTGCACTATAAACGCTATACGCTCACGTAGGTGCGCTATAAACGCTATACGCTCACGTAGGTGCAGTATAAACGCTATACGCTCACGTAGGTGCAGTATAAACGCTATACGCTCACGTAGGTGCAGTATAAACGCTATACGCTCACGTAGGTGCGCTATAAACGCTATACGCTCACGTAGGTGGGCTATAAACGCTATACGCTCACGTAGGTGCGCTATAAACACTATACGCTCACGTAGGTGCAGTATAAACACTATACGCTCACGTAGGTGCAGTATAAACACTATACGCTCACGTAGGTGCAGTATAAACACTATACGCTCACGTAGGTGCAGTATAAACATTATACGCTCACGTAGGTGCAGTATAAACACTATACGCTCACGTAGGTGCAGTATAAACACTATACTCTCACGTAGGTGCAGTATAAACACTATACGCTCACGTAGGTGCAGTATAAACACTATGCTCTCACGTAGGTGCAGTATAAACACTATACGCTCACGTGGGTGCAGTATAAACATTATACGCTCACGTGGGTGCAGTATAAACACTATGCTCTCACGTAGGTGCAGTATAAACACTATACGCTCACGTAGGTGCAGTATAAACACTATACACTCACGTAGGTGCAGTATAAACATTATACGCTCACGTAGGTGCACTATAAACACTATACTCTCACGTAGGTGCAGTATAAACACTATACGCTCACATGGGTGCAGTATAAACACTATGCTCTCACGTAGGTGCAGTATAAACACTATACGCTCACGTGGGTGCAGTATAAACACTATACGCTCACGTGGGTGCAGTATAAACACTATGCTCTCACGTAGGTGCAGTATAAACATTATACGCTCACGTAGGTGCACTATAAACACTATACTCTCACGTAGGTGCAGTATAAACACTATACGCTCACGTAGGTGCAGTATAAACACTATACACTCACGTAGGTGCAGTATAAACACTATACACTCACGTGGGTGCAGTATAAACACTATGCTCTCACGTAGGTGCAGTATAAACACTATACACTCACGTGGGTGCAGTATAAACACTATGCTCTCACGTAGGTGCAGTATAAACACTATACGCTCACGTAGGTGCAGTATAAACACTATACACTCACGTAGGTGCAGTATAAACACTATACACTCACGTGGGTGCAGTATAAACACTATGCTCTCACGTAGGTGCAGTATTAACACTATACGCTCACGTAGGTGCAGTATAAACACTATACGCTCACGTAGGTGCAGTATTAACACTATACGCTCACGTAGGTGCGCTATAAACACTGCCAGAGGTCTATTTTGCATTGAAGCAGCACACACACAAGTTTCAAACATTCTTACTGATGGGTATTAAAATCTTACAGTCGCATTAGATAGGCGAGAGACCAGCACACTGTCTGAATTACAGGAGGTGACTATGGGGGTCATTCGTTCCGTGGGGCAGTTTATAAAATGCCACTGATGTTAAATGTTTCACTTCCTCCCTCCCTTACGCTAATTAAACCTCAGCCGTCGCTTCAGGACACAAAAAGTCAGACTGCCAGAGAGATGACGACTTTCTCTCTTCTTCTTTCCCGCCGTCTCTCTCCAAATCCTCTCCGTGACCCGGCCAGTGACTCTCTAATCGACTCCTGACTGCTTTCCAGTCCATTTGCATTCTCTCTGAGTCAACATAGAGGCTGTACTAAAGTCTATGAAGACCCACACTCAGACGTTGTGCCAAGTCGAATGAAAATGTGAACTTTCTGAGCGGTTTTGAGGCGACATGACGCCTGCCTGCTGTAAATAAGTCTCTGAGCGTAATTATGTAGTCAAGTTAATGAAAAATGATGCGTAGATAACAGTCGATTATGCGAGTACAGAAGAGTGGAGCAGATTTACTCGTATCAAATCCGGCAGCAAAAGGATGCCAAAGCCAGAGGTGATATAAATCAGGGAAAGGCCAAGATGAAATTGTAAAGGGTTGCAAAATTACTAATAGGACAAGAGAGGCAAGCTGAGATTTGACCAGGAATTTTGGAGTGACTTGGTCATGAACGTATCACTTTGTAGGGTTGGCCACATGACTCCACCTGACTCCACCTGATGCCACATGACTCCACATGACTCCCCATGACTCCCCATGACCACTTGACTCCACATGACTCCACATGACTCCCCATGACCACTTGACTCCACATGACTCCACATGACTCCCCATGACTCCCCATGACTCCACATGTCTCCACATGTCCCTACATGACTCCACCTGACTCCACATGACTCCACATGTCTCCACATGTCTCTACATGACTCCACCTGACTCCACATGACTCCACATGTCTCCACATGTCTCCACATGTCTCCACATGACTCCACCTGACTCCACATGTCTCCACCTGACTCCACATGTCTCCACATGACTCCACATGTCTCTACATGACTCCACATGACTCCACATGTCTCTACATGACTCCACATGACTCCACATGCCAAAGTGTCCTTGACTAAGACACTGAACCCCAAGTTGCTCCCGATGGCAAGCTAGAACCTTGCATGGCAGCTCTGCTTCCATTGGTGTGTGAGTGTGTGTGTGTGTGTGTGTGTGTGTGACAGACCACTTATCGCTGGCATTCAATTCAGCTGGCAGAATGGAAATCGACATATCGGACATTTTCAATCAGTATAAACAAATGAATTATTTTATCACCGCAAGTCTGTTATAAGATGAATCAGGACACAGTTGGGTTTCTGTGTGTAGAATATCGTGACTCTTTGTTTAGCTGCTGGTGAGTAGGACGATAGGAAAGGGGAGGGGTGTGAGCCCCATGCTGCGCAAACAATTCACACCTCTCCACTGGTACGTAAAACACTGTATACACTATACTCCCACAATAAAATGATCACATATAAACCTAGTATGCCTAGGTCATTTAACCCTAATATGCTTATGAAAAACTGCCAATTCTTCAATTAAATCCAAGTGTCTACTTTCATACGAGCCATTGATCACAAATAATTCAATGCTGAACACGGGCAGCCCCAATACAGGCGGAAATTCTATTTAAAAATCATTAAGATGGCGTTCATGGGTTCATTTTGCACCAGGAACGTGCTTGACCCGAGTCTGAATGTTTTTCAGGACCATAGATGAAACGTGCAGACGAATAGAACTAAACTGCAGGTATTAAATTAAATTTGCAGAAGCGCGCATTCTCCTGTTTACGACTTAATAATTGGGAGGTTTACCAAAACCATGCCTCAAGATAATCATCTCAGTGTTTCTCCGAATAAACTAGGTTTCAAGTAATGACACACAGTTCCACCTCCGGTGTCAGCAGCGTTTCGATGTGTTCCTGTGCTACTATTATGAAATGTCACATGTTCCGCATTTAACGAGCCGCATTTAACGTGACCGTGACGTGCTATTTCAGTCTTCCTTGCTAGCCTGACACGCTGCACTAGCGTAGGAGTTCAGCTTTAAAAAAAAATAAAACGGAGAAATTTCTCCCTCCATCTACCTCCGCTAGCGCCTCGACAACATTGAGTTTCTCCACTCTGACTCAGCGAAACAGCAGGAGGCGAGAAAGTGAGCACGTAACACTTTACAATAACAGTACGTGAATAATCACGCGCTAATACCTGAATTAATACCATCCATCCATCCTTACATCTTCTATACCGCTTATCCTTTTCAGGGTCACGGGGAACCTGGAGCCTATCCCAGGGAGCATCAGGCACGAGGCGGGGTACACCCTGGACAGGGTGCCAATCCATCGCAGGGCACAATCACATACACACTCACACACCCATTCATACACTACGGGCACTTTAGACACGCCAATCAACCTACCGTGCATGTCTTTGGACTGGGGGAGGAAACCGGAGTACCCGGAGGAAACCCCCGCAGCACGGGGAGAACACGCGAACTCCGCACACACAGGGCCACGGTTGGAATCGAACCCCCGACCCTGGAGGTGTGAGGCGAACATGCTAACGACCTGAATTAATACGTACAGTAAATACGTACTAATGATGAGATAAGACATGTACTAATCACAAACTAACTAATCACTAACCATAACTACAATGAGAGTCTTATGAACTCATGCGTCAACAACGACCACCTTAAGTACAGTACTAATACGTTCTTTCCAAGGTTTGGAGAAGGTTATTCGTGCTTTTATCCCACCGCGTTTAGATTATTGTAATTCATTGTAGTCGGCTCTTCCTCGGTCATCTCTTGCTCGTCTCCAGATGGTTCAGAATGCAGCTGCAAGGCTGTTCACCAACGCAAAGAAATATGATCGTCTCACCCCAATTTTAGCACCGCTCCATCGGCTCCCGGTCCATTTTAGGGATCCGTTTTAAGATTCTGTCGTTTGTTTTTAAAACTCTTACCGATCAAGCTCCTTCTTATCGCAAAGATCTTCTTACACCACATTCAGCTGGCAGATTTTTAAGATCTTCTGGTAGGTTTCTTCTATATGTCCCTCGATCCCGTTTAAAAACTAAGGCGGATAGAGCTTTTTCAGTCGCCGCCTCTCGTTTATCGAATCAACTGCCACTGGACTTCTAACTCCGAAGTAATAGAAATATCTTGTTCTCAGACAGTTCATAATAAGCTTGTGGGAGGTTTAAAGCTTGTAAAATAGTCGGATGTGCGTCGAATGTATTACGGATGTTCCCCGTTATATAGTGTCTCGTCACTTTTGATCATCACAGGGTTGTACTGAATGGAAATCAGGCTAAGCCGCAGTGCGGTGAGAAGGTTTTTCTCATGATGGATGAACGTGGTGAAAAGTTCACCTAATGTCTTCCATTAGTTAGCGAGTAATCTAGGTGTCTGCTTCGCTAATAGCTCATTAGCTGTTGTTCTTAGCTAATGGTTAATGGTTGTCTGAGTGCCGAGAGAGTGCTCGTCTGGCCGCGTGTCAGACGAAGGCTCCAGCTGGACCAGACTGACCTAGTTGCGTTGTTGAAATTGAAGAATTACTGCCTGGTATAGCCGGAGAGCCGGCCGCTCTTGCAGGCGCATAAGCGAGAGCTGCTACACAGGAAGAGAAAGCAAGTGCATGTGTGTGTGTGTGTGTCAGCTACCAGGGGACTGTGAGAGTGCTGCTTAAATATGCATGAAGGTTTGCAATACCTGAATGTTTTACATTATCCCCCCCACCAAAAAAAAAAAAAATAAAATAAAATAAAATAGAAACCTTCAGTAAACTCTGCAGAGTGGGAAAGATTCCAGAGCTGTTTCTGCGTCTGCACAAGTGGCATTAACATCAATAAAACATTTGCGCATTCTTGTTTTTTCAAAAAGTGCAACGCAAAGAGAAAGTGAGCTGATCAGCATAACGCTTGAAGGGACAGAGCGAAAGCATAGCCAGGCGGCACCCGGTTGTCGCGGCACCCAGCCTGTCGTCTCCACGGTGACGGCGGAAAGGCCAATCGCATTTGACTGCAGGAGAGATGAGGCATCACTGGAGCCATGCAGCGCTGACGTACTTTAGCACGATTGCTTTATAGGGAGACTTTATGAGTTCGGCTAACGATGGAGCGAGAGACCATGAGAGAGAGAGAGCGAGAGAGTAAGAGATTGAATTTTCATAACGTCTCCTCACTTCGCACGGTCCAAAACGAAACGTCGAAAAAGACTCCACAACACCAACTTTAATTCACTCCCATCGCTTGCTTGACCTTTTTAATCGCAGGCTCATCAGGAGAGCGAGGCGGTGGAGGAACTGGACGACGGAAAGACAGACGACAACCGGGATCAGTCTCTCCTTTTTTTTTTCTCTCCATAAAGCTCTATCGAACCAGTGGAAGAAACCGGTAGAAGAGCCTTTGTGTGCTTTTCTGCTCAGATCAGCACACTCACACGCCGAGTGATATACAGCTGGCTCGCGTAAGACATGTCAGCTGCCCCGCGCACAGGATTTATCAAACGTCCGTGCTTGTTTTACACACACACACATACAAGGACATAAAATATTTCACTTGGGTGATGATCGAGTGTTTATGGATTGTGAGAGAACAACGGAAAGAAAAAGAATACGAATGAACCCTGAGGGAGAGCCAAATAAAACCAAATGTACCTCTGAGCAATTGTTTTCACTGTCAGCCCTGGGGCCAAAAGCTCATAATAAATAAAAGCCAGAAGGTTTTCACATCTGTTGGACCATTCCAATTATACAATACTTTGATTACAATTATATTTAAGTACAATTATATAATACTAACTAATACTGCCATGACACTAAGCTTGGGCGGCTGTGGCTCAGGTGGTAGAGCGGGCTATCGACTAATCGTAGTGTTGGCGGTTCAATTCATGGCCCACATGACTCCATATGACTCCCCATGACTCCCCATGACTCCACATGACTCCCCATGACTCCACATGACTCCCCATGACTCCCCATGACTCACCATGACTCCCCATGACTCTACATGACTCCCCATGACTCCCCATGACTCTACATGACTCCCCATGACTCCCCATGACTCCACATGACTCCACATGAATCCATATAACTCCACCTTTCTCCACATGACTCCACATGCCGAAGGAAGCGTCCTTGGGTAAGACACTGAACTCCAAGTCGCTCCTGATGGCAAGTTAGCGCCTTGCATGGCAGCTCTGCTACCATTGGTGTGTGAGTGTGTGTGTGTGTCTGTGTGTGAATGGGTGAATCAGAGACAGTGTAAAGCACTTTGGATAAAAGCGCTACATAAGTGCAGACCATATAAACGGTCTAGAGGTCGTTCAGGTCGACTGCCCGTGCCTACGCTTAAATTCTAGGTTTTGTCTGATGGGCGAAATGGACTTAAATCGACGCCTAGAATGTTACAACAACCTCAGCGTTACGTTTTTATGATTATCCTCATCTAATATATCTAATATACCTAATATATTCAACTCAGCTAATTATAAAGCTGTTTATTGGCACAGGTCACAGAAAGCACTAATGAGATGTGTGGGGTTTCCAGCACTGGGACTGAGAAACACTGCCCTAGATTCAGCTGCAACTAAGGCTGAGCGTTTGCTAAAATCCCCATCAAGGTTCAACTTTTTGGACATGGTTTGTTTTTCATATGGTTCAGATGCTTTCCCATTTCAGCACGTTGTGTTCTTTGACTGGACCGGTCGATCATTTGGAGGTGTGTGTCATGATGGACACTTCTTATTGGTTCTCATTGGTGCATAATATTTATTCCGAAAAAGATCACATACAGTACTATAATGGTTAACTCCAAGTGACTAGCGTGGTAATATTGTCCATACCTTATATAATATTGTCCAGCTTCTCTGAACACTTCTAAACACTCTTATCAGATATTTCCCTGACACGTTTCCATTGTTCGTTAGAGTTATAAAATACTCCTTAATCGGTGTTTAAGTCTAAATCTAGAAGGAAAAAAAAAAACATAAATATTAGCTAAAAACGGAAACAAATGACAACTTAGCAACTCAAATGATCTTTATAATAGGCAAATTCAATAAATATTTCTCGTCATTCGTGTGTTTATAAACAAATACAAGATTATTACGTCTATTTCTTGATATTTTCACTGTTTCAAGTTTGAAACTGGATTATTCCTTTGGCTTATTTCAAGCGTTTATTTCTAGAAAGCTTTATGCCAATAGAATAAGGAAGAATCATTTTAAGCACGAAATTAGTAACCGCACGTAGAAATAGCCGTAAACATCCTATAATTGTTCTATAATAATCTCATAATCAGAAATGTTAGATATAGAACATTTATTTTTCCTAAACTTTATTCATGATATCTTCACAAATCTTTCAATTTGCAGTGAAAGACCCGTTTTGAGAATGACATTAACTTTGTGGAACGTTATAGAACAAACCAGTGACAAACCAAACCTCGGTTCATCTGACCCTTTCCGCTCGCCGGACCTGCCTGGTCCATCCTGATGCCCTACCTCTGGATGGAGCGCTCATCAACTGGAGGCTACAGCCTGGAGGTTGATTAGGATGGTACCGCTTGAAGTACCATGGAGATGGTTTTGGACCTCAATTCCACATGGACGTTCTCGCTGTGGTTGCTGGGACTGCAATTACCACATGCAGTTTTACACTCAGGTCTCCTTTAGTGAACAGTGGACTAATTCAAACAGACTTCATATAAACACCATAATGAACTTTCCTTTAATTTCACACTATCCGTCGTTCCCCAGATGAGGACGGGTTCCCTTCTGAGTCTGGTTCCTCTCAAGGTTTCTTCCTCATATCATCTCAGGGAGTGTTTCCTCACCACCGTCACCACCGGCTCGCTCAATAGGGATAAATTCACACGCTTAAAATCTCTATCCTGTGTTTATATGTTTCTGTAAAGCTGCTTTGAGACAACGTCCGTTATTAAAAGCGCTCTACAAATCAAATTGAATGGAATTTTTGAAGGACCAGAATTCAGTTGTTTGGAGTAAAATTTCACACCCTAGATTTGATGAGAAAATCATCACAAAATTCATTTTGAGACCAAAGACTGTGATTTCCCTTCCGCCGCCGTCTCGCACAGTGCCATAGGAAGCATGATGTGAGAACAGAACTGTTGCATTGTGTGTAAATTTAGACTGAACTCCACCCACCACAGAGCAACGTTATTATAAAACAGCAGTTGTTATAAAAACCCCTGGAAATGTCAACAGCTCCTGGTTGCACATATGCGTGTACGTGCGTGCAATCAGAAAAGTGAGCAAGAGATTTGACAGGACAAGACACAAGGTGAACAAAGGAGGGAATAGGTGACTGTTTTTCAAGGTTACCTGTCAAAGCAATGTTCAGAGGACTGGCACATCCCAGAGTGCACTGGGGCAGAGCGTGAAGAAGCATTGAAGGATGCCATAATCGAGCCACACTCCGTCATGCCAAGCTCTCTACTGCAGGTTCTTTGAAGGAACCTCCCGTCCAATCATAAACACACTTTCAGGAAGCATTACATCACCAGCAGCCAATCAGGAGACGGCAAGTTCTTGCACAACATGGATTGGGGAATTGGCACAAAAACGCACACGCCTGTTTCAACAGGGATTTCAGTGGTTTCCACACACACTCGTGTGTGTGTGTGTGTGTGTGTGTGTGTGTGTGTGTGTGTGTGTGTGTGTGTGTGTGCGGATAGGAAGTGCTCTGTAGGTCCATTACTCATACAAATATTACACATTATTATTTAGTGCTCAATTAAGTGTATCGTCTCCTTTAGGGTTCTTACTCAGCGCTATGGCCCGTATAAAGCACAAAATACACGGCTTACTTTCATTTTTTTTTTTTAATAAAATGAAATAAAAAGAGCTTACTTTGCGATTTCACACAATGTGCGAGAGCGTACATTTACCAAAGCTTGTTATGCAAATTATAAGAGATGACGTTTGACGATTTTTAGCCACTTGTTAAGTACAATTAGCTAGCTAGCTAACTTAGTTAATATTAGTAATGAACAAAATTGTGAATGTTATGCTATATTCTGAGGTAAATTTACTAAGAAAATTCTAGTAAGTCTTGTATACTGTAATCCCACCTATGTCGAGGTCACAAGTGTAAGCTAGCATAACGACTCAGCTAGCGGTGTGTTAAACCTGAGCTGTTTAACTGTAAACTAGATAGTTATGTGCTTACATTACCTCAGTAAAATATACAAAGTGATCCAGTGGAGATAGTTCATCCTTTGCTGTATAATAACGGCACGTGTTTCGTTCCTCGTATACCACTACACCGCCCCTAGTCAGCGAGTTATCGCTAACATTACCTCAGTAAAATATAGATTAGCGGTAGCGAGGAATGATTCGTGCTGTCCCGATACTTCAAGGATTCCCTGATGTACGTGAACAAACATTTCGACTTTAGCGCGATAGTAGAACAACACTAATAGCGCTGCATAACCAGCAGAGTGGAGGAAAGGGGCGGGGTCAGAATAGCGCTATTTGCATATCATGAATAATAATCGTGCTGGTAAGGATTTCTAGTACTTTCCTGGGTTTTAAAATGACTTTAATGATTTGTTAGGAAATATGGATTACTTCACAGGGTTACAGGGAACTTCTCGGTATGATAGCAACCTAGCTGATGTAATATGATCGTTCAGTGCAGGCGCGCACACACACACACACACACACACACACACACACACACAGAAAGCATTTTTATTTTTGGATAGCTCTTACAGTTTCTGATATAATTAACCTGTATGTGTGGTCATGTTGTTATATGTTGGTTGGACCTGGTGTGATTGTTGGCTCCGTAGTCAGTGCTCTGGACTCCTACTCAGAAGGTTTTGAGTTTGATTCCCACTCACCGCAACCTTGTGGAGACATTTGGCTAAATAAATAAGGTAAAGTGGCAGAATAATTCCTTGTGGTTCCTGAGGTTAGGGTTCATTCTGTAATTATGATGTCTTTGGAAGGTCCTCACAAATGTGTGTGTGTAAGAGAGAGATGGTCTTTATTCTCAGAGTCTGAGCTGAATTCTGGGTTTAAACACCATGTAAGCCAAACGCTTAGCGGATCTCAGAGGATATTCACATAGCTCAGCCGCATAGACACACACACACATCCCTCTGTGTGTGTCCTTCAAAAAGCTAGAATTCTCTCTCTCTCTCTCTCTCACACACACACACACACACGGTATAGTTAAATGACATGCATTAGAGTCTTCCTTGTAAAGGAACGAGGATTAAATCGAAATGAAAAGAAATGAACGAGAGTCACAGTGGGGTGGAAGGAGAGAACGAGGGCACAGACAGAGCGATTCGTTCAACGAGTCTCTGCTGTCATGTCTCATTGTCGGCATACTGAACCTCGTCGTATATACTGTACACACAAACCAGTACAAAGGAAGTTACCACATTTAAGTCAGCTTCCTATGTGGAATATATACAGTATAAATAAATAAACGTAGTATGTATGATGTGTAAAAGGTTAGACATTTTAAACGCAGGTCAAGTGTTCATTCACATATCTCATGTCAGTGAAATTAGATAAATGAAAGTATTTTGCCTGGCTCAGCCCAATAGAAATACTCTCTGAATTCAAATATAACGATTAACTTTATCGCGCAAATCCGTTTAAACGTCTCGTCTTTTTTCCATGAGTCATCCATTATAGGTGATGAACCAAACGTCCATTTCAGTCCCCAGGATGAAATATCTGTAATATTCCACAAGTCACAACAGGATGTGGCGTCGTGCAAATTTCCTGAAGATTTCTTTATTTTCAGTGACGTTTCCGATATCGACTGACGAGCTCGATTTGAACGCACGACCTGTTACACAAACTGCGCAAACATTATACACTGAAAGTAAATACTTCATTTAAAAAACAAAAAAAAAAATGTAAACATCCATGATGTTGTCACGCTATTAGCATTGATGCTAGGTAAACGTCATCGTGTACATGCTAATTCGTTGCTGGGAAATAAATAAATAAATAAATAAATAAATAAATAAATAAATGAACCGTTCAACCTCGTTATTCATTTAAGAGCAGGGTTGTAAAAAAAAAAAATGAAAAGAGATATATTTCTGCCGGAGACGGTTCAACGCACAATTTGAACGGATTAATCTGTCGAGCGAATGACGAAAACGAAAGCGTCCAGGTCGAAAGGCTAAACGGAGCTGCGACTGTGGAATCACTCAGGTATAACGAATGATTCGATTTTCATTTGTTATTGCTCATTTTACTGTGTACTCCTCAACAGTCGTTATTTTTCACGCCTCGTTTCATTGCGTTCGATTATTTCATCAAGGGGTCTTCGCTTTCCGGACGTTCGTTAGACGCGAGAAGACGCGTTTAATTACGTTGCGGTTATGACACGTACTGTACCGTATATACCCGTATTCGTCCGGGTCACGGTCTTACAAATTGTGGACCTCGGTAATAGACTGTAAAAGACAGTGACTACGTTTACATGGACAGCGGTAATCTAATTACTGACCTTATTCTGAATAAGACGTATAGTATTCTGATTAAGGTGTTTACATGAGTCGCTTTTAGAATACTCCTTTCATGTTCACGTTTTACACGTTATAGAACATAGATGGATTAACAGCACACGTGATTACGTCCCCACGCCACGCCGTCCGACGTTCCCTCCAGAATTTCACGTATCGACATACGGTTGGTCTTCGTTATGGAACCGTGTACAGTTTTGGGTGTTTTTATTTAAAATTTTACGAACGCTTCGAGTGCGGTTAATTATTTGTCGTGCTGTACGTGCTAATAGACGACTGCTTGAAGCCGTGGGCTGTGTCCCAAACCGCGTACTTACCGTCTATATAGTAGCCGAGATACATGTATTTCTCCTACTATATAGCAGGCAAGTACGTGGTTTGGGACGCAGCCGTGCTCTCTTGTTTGCCGTTTAACCGGTCGAGCGCTGCCGTGTGTGTACGTGTCCTGTCGCACAATGCGGTGAAAACTCTCACACGGCGTTAATAGTGTGATTAAGGTGTGTACGTGTCTGTAACGCACGCCGATAACAGGAGTACTCCACACGTCTTAATTCCGTTTGTGTTTACTTCGAGTGTGACTTTAATCGGATTATCGATAATCTCTGTTTACATGCTAGTTTCTGAATCAGAGAATCGTCTTAATCGGGTTCGTATCGGATTATCGCCGTCCGTGTAAACGGACTGACCGTTGGAAAGTTCTCAAATAAAACCCGAGTTCTTTAATAATAAGAAAAAAAAGCACTGTGATGCGTAAAGCATTAGTTAGGGTGACGGATCGTTCTCATATCAGAATGACGTCCTACAGAACATACAGCCCACACACACACACACACAGGATTAATGTACACCAAGCTTGACACCTTCCTTAAACAGGGTGTGCTCTCGCAGCGTCATTCTCAGGGTGAGGTTAAAACGACAAAATCAGAGCCTAGCGCAGTATTCCAAGCGCAAGCTGATGAAATCCGTAGAAACAAAACAAACATAGAGGACGGGGAACATTAAGGGTTTTTTGTCATGCTGTCTCTTGTGCACGCTGTTGTACATGATATTTCAGTGTAGGTGATTTCATATTGTTATCGGTTCATCTGGAGAGCATGCTAATATTCAGTGCACATGAACCGTGTCTAGAAGTAGTAAAATGGCTGTATTCTGAGTGGGAGGGGCATGGATGGCATGGAAACACACCCGGAGGAAAGCGCTATCTATCTGTGATTGACAGGGGGGAAAGAGAGTATGCTCCTCCCACATTTTGGAGCATTTACACACACACACACACACACAGAAAGTAGTATTCATGAAATTCCAGTTCGGAAAAACGTTCGCATCTGACGTTGTATAAAAAAGCTACCGTGTTTATATAAATTTGAAAGAAACCAAACCGGAACAAATCCATAAATTGGAGAAATAAAACTAGTAATCCAATTAGGACAAAAGTAATGGCGCTCTATAAAAGGAGGAAGAGTGCAACAGAGTATCGTTTTTTTGGAGTACGCGTGTAAACATTCGCACATGAGTACGCACGAACAAAATCGAAGCAGCTTCTGTCGGTCTAGCAGGAATTTTCCGTTCCGCTCGACCTAGAGGTCCCTTCACACTCACGGTACAGCGACTCGCAGCGACAAAGCCACCCGAGACCGTTCGTTTTCAACGAGCGCTGCCGATTTCCGGTTCGACGTGAGCATCAGCGACCGTCTGCGACTAGACGAGGGCGTGTCCGGCGACGCGACAAGGTCGAGAAAACTTTATGCAAGCGGGAGTGAAGATTGTAGAGCGCACGTGATTCCGCCGAATTGTTTGGTGCTTACGCTTGTGCTTTCGTGACAGATAGAGGACCACAGTGGCCCAGAAGCGCACACTTCGTCCCACAGGATATGATGCGTATCACTACACACGGGTGAATTTTATATACAGACGCTCTCTCCCACCAGAATGTTTCGTTTTAGTCGCGGAATCCACTGATAAACGTTACTATGACAACCAGTAGTAGGAACGCCTACTGGTGACTTCATAGTACAGCGACTGGAGAAAAAAAAAACGCTGTGTGCGCGAACATACCTTAAGAGAAAAACATTTCCACGCAACTTTACCGAAAAAGGTTTAAGAGGCCCCTGTAATGGCTGTTAAACCTCTGGATACTTGGTTTACACAGGGACTTTATCGCAACCAAACTTAATCAGCATTTACAGTTATTATTCAATTAATCAGTACGCTCAGTATACAGCTGGACCCGTCCAGATGTTCGTGCTATAAAACTCTTCGCTGCTGCTTTAAGAGTAAGAACGAACTTTGCCATAAAGTAGTCTATTTTTAGGACGATAATTTAAAAGATTGTAGACACAACACCGACTTATTGGATTT